>NC_061823.1:14130320-14132820 GCF_019202785.1 Penaeus chinensis | reverse complement strand
CCATAAAGTCACTTCACGAATCTTGTGTCTCCCCGGACATTCGTGTTAGGCAAGAGAGAGAGCAAAAGTTGGTCGTGGAGTGTAGAAATTCTTGCAATTTTCTTCCTTATACGAAAAAAGTCACTTTAGTCCCTCTTTTAAACCATACCATGAATAGGCAGAATTCAGTGTAAATTAGACCCTTTCTTAGTATCAAGAGACCGGAAGGGGTTAATAATCTCAACATTCTCTGTCACGCCCTCTGCCCCTCCTGCTGCATAAATTCATACGGAGGCTGTTTTCTCTGTGGGTGCAGTTTGTCGTGGGTTCCTCTTCATTTTTTTCTGTTTGTCTGTCCATCTTTCTCCTTCTCTTTCCTTCTCTTCTCCCTCTTTAATTCATTTATCTCTCCCTCCTTCTCGCCTCTCGCTCTCCTCGTCTCTGTCTATTAATTTCCCAAACTCACTCTCTCTCTCTCCTTCTCGTATATATTTCATAATTTATCGAATCCCCCCCCCCCCCCTCTCTCTCCATTTCCATTCTTACTCAGTTTCAGTCTATCTGTCTCCTCCTCTCTTTCTCTCCTAATATGTTTTGAAAAGGATAAACACTTGAAGTATTCTTTAAGTAGGATTGAGGTCACGTTCATCTTGAACCTTTCTATATTTATTAACCGTTCTCTCCGTCGTGTTTATTTCTCCCTCCTCGCCCACTCTTCGTTTCTATCTGTCTGTCGCTCTCTTTTTCCCTCATAAAGTTGTCTAGGCGTGATTTATTTTGCATCTCCTAACCCTCTGTCTGTCTCTCCTTTCTCTCTCGATCTCTCTCTAACTCTCTGTCTCCCTATTCCATTCCTCTCTCTCTTCCTCCCTTCCTCCTTCTTCCTCTTCCTAATCCCCCTTTCTCTCTTTCTCTCCTTCCCTCTCCCTCCCTCCCTCCTTCCCCCTCTCCCTCCCTCCTTCCCCGTCTCCCTCTCTCCTTCCCCCTCTCCCTCTCTCACATGGAACAAAATCAAGCAGTGCCATACCCGAACCAGGTTGTCTGAAGCATCCTCTGTCGGGGGGACCATAATAGGACTAGCTTCCTCGGCCATGCTGGAATCAGCTGGAGACCGCGGCGTGAACTTAAACGGTAGAGCTGACTAAATCCAGTTGTCAGGAACGTTTTCGCGACCTCCTTCAAGGGTAGACTGAAGAACTTGTTTCTGAAAGGAGAATGGTACAATCTTGTAAAAAAAAAACTAGCTATGTAAATGCTTGGATTGCATTGATAGAAGTACATATAGTACATATATTGCAAGATGTGTTGTGAAGATTACGTGAAAATGTCAGGGCGGATGAAGATAATTAAGAACATGTAAAAATAATGATAATAATACCAACAATGATAATAATAAACAGCAATAAAACGTAGAAGCAATATCAGGTACAATGTGTATATGAATGTATATAAATGTATAGATATATAAATACATAATATATATATATATATATATATATATGCACATATATACATATACACATATATACATATACATACATACATACACCCACACCCACACTTTTAAGTGTGTGTGTGTGTGTATCCATTCACCTGTCATCTATACATGTATTTGTTTAAAATACCGACATAGCGGCGAGAGACGGAGCCTTTCCACTACTACCATTGGTATAATTACTATTATAATCACCATCATCATTATGACCATCACCATCATCGTCCTTATCTTCATCAACACCATCAGCATCATCACTATTGAAACCATTCTTGCTATCAGTATTTTAAGCGTTCAAAGCCTCGCATCCTTCAATATTGGCACTGCTAACAAAGTTTTAATACAGGATTCCACTACGTTTAGTAGGATACAAACACTCTTTAATAGATACTATCAAATCTGAACATAATTATTATATCGTATTATATTATTATCATGAATAATCTGAATACTATTATCCTCTCATTATGATCACCGAATTTGTAATAAATACATATATAATGAGAGAATGATAATCATAAATAATTATTATAGTTGTAACTCTAAATAACACTAATAATTCAAGACCTTATCTTATAAACAAAGCTAATTTTCTACCACCTTAATAAAATATATATTATACTGACTAGGGCAATCCATTCTCAATGTTCTTTACTTACTGAAATTTCCTTAAATAAATGTAAGAGCTATTTGTGTCTATACGTGCCCAAGATATCATTTGGAGCAAAATCTTAAATGACGTATTGAACAGAATATATGGGATTGAATGCGTAAATATGAACTATGGTCACTCTGTGCTATAAATCAGCACGTTTCCTAGCTGTTATGTATGCAAAGATCAACGTGCAATATGACCTTACAGTATAGTACAAGCACGCTACACAATGACCAAGCATACCAACGAAAGTCTGGGTGAGTGTACTAGGAAGTTACATACAGGTTAAGTCGCTAATGACCTTTGCTGGAAGTCGCAGAGCATTTCAAACAATCACTCAGTTAGCTGTCGTAAGTTGTCATCCACATATT
>NC_061823.1:14110320-14127820 GCF_019202785.1 Penaeus chinensis | reverse complement strand
GTAAACTCACTGACAGTTTTCTAAATCAGCGAGTGATGTAAAATATATATATATTCCTTTTTATTCATCCATAATCGTAGTAGCGATACTGAATATGGAAAGCAAAAGCATAGTTGGATTTAACTTAACAAAACACCCAAAAAACAAAACAAAAAACAAAGAGGAAACTCGTTGTCTCTTTGTCCTTAACTTTTTTTTCTTCCTATATTTAAGCTCTGTACCTGCATGAGGCCAAGGAACCACTTACGGTGACGTCACATCCTCCACGGCGAAGGGCTTAATAGTTACTGACGTCACGCCTTCCAGTTGCCAGACGCTTGCTTTTAAGACCGACGTCGTTTCCAGGGTTACCAGGGGCTATAACGGAACACGGGATCGACTCCAGACATGAATCATGACCATTTTTTGTTTAGGAATCTGCTGGCTGACGATGATAGATTCCTAAGACTGCATAGCATACAATCATCTCCATAACAGACTCACTTGTTTGAATCTGGTTGCTAACCGTAATAGGAATGTAGGCGTCCACCATGCCCTTTCCGGGTTGTCCGCGTTCGTCATGGGGATACCTAGCTCGCCCTGCGTGTTTTCCGTCTCGAAGCTTTCTAGGCATTAACATTAATGACTGACAAAAGCAACTGCGTTATACCCAGGTCTTTTACGTCTTTTAGCTATAATCTGTGCGACTTGACTTCCCACTGGTGTAGACTCATCTCTGACAGAAATATAAGAGTTATTTAATACATTGGACGCACTGGAGTTGGACGAATGCATGTAAACAAAAAATCATTATTACCTAGCCAAGCATTCCTTTTGCATAACATTGCTCGCTACATTGTCTGCCCAACGTAATATTGTTAAAGTGACTAACAAAAATCAGATATATCCAAAATCAGACTAAATTCAATTTTGAAATCAGTTTGATTTATATTCTTTTCACACTGATACACTGAGGCAGAGAACCTGACCTGGCATAGCAACGTCGCTTTAAAAGCCCTTTTCATTAAGCAAGGTCAGTGATAACGTCGCTTTTACCGTTACAATAGGAGTCTGATTATATCTCACATTCTTTGTGGGTATGTAGGCATCGTTTTTTAGTAACTAGAATTCTTAAATGAGCTAGATGAGTAGTAGAAAAAAAAATGGTTGTTCTAAATAAGATCAGATTTCTCATTCTTACTTCAACTCTCTCTCTCATTAACTCTCTTGAACGTATTTCCCCGCGACTTTCTCTGTTCTCTTTTTACCACGGCAGGGATGCTAGATGAAGATTCGACAGTTGCTTTGGCTTTTACGTCACATGATCAAGATAATGATAATGTAATGCGAAGATTTTATTTATAGAAATTAATTGAATTATCGTTGTAAAGAAGAGACGGTATGACATCATCAAGAAAAAACAAAACAAAACAGGTATGTTACAAAATAGCAACTTCCTCTGCAACCAAAGTTGTCATGCATTCAGATGGTGATGATGGAATGTTTTACAGGAGAGAGAGAGAGAGAGAGAGGGAGGGAGGGAGGGAGGGAGGGAGGGAGGGAGGGAGGGAGGGAGAGAGAGAGGGAGGGAGAGAGGGAGGGAGAGAGGGAGGGAGAAAGGGAGAGAGGGAGTGAGGGAGGGAGGCAGGGAGGGAGGGAGGGAGGCAGGGAGGGAGGGAGGGAGGGAGAGAGAGAGAGAGGGGGGGAGGGAGAGAGAGGGAGGGAGGGAGGGAGGGAGAGAGAGAGAGAGAAAGAGAGGGAGAGAGAGAGAGAGAGAGAGAGAGAGAGAGAGAGAGAGAGAGAGAGAGAGAGAGAGAGAGAGAGAGAGAGAGAGAGAGAGAGAGAAAGAGATAGATAGATAGAGGGAGAGAGAGAGAGAGAGAGAGAGAGAGAGAGAGAGAGAGAGAGAGAGAGAGAGAGAGAGAGAGAGAGAGAGAGAGAGAGAGAGAGAGAGAGAGAGATTGGAAAAACGGATAAGAGAAAGAAAGAAAGAAAGAAAAAAAAAACACAGAAAAGGCTTTGACAAGTAATTATCTCAAATTGTCGCAGTGCTAATAATAGTTCGATCTCTTGATGATTATTTCATAGTGAAAAAAATGTGAAGGAAGTGACTCGTTGTTAGTTTCTACTGCATTATTTCCACATTTCTTGTGGAATTAAAGATTGATGAAATAAATTCCTACATATCTTTCTAGACAGAACTAAGATAATTTATTTTTTGTTATTTTTTATAACCCCCTCTTTTTGATGGAGAACGTCTAGAATTCGGAATTAATATGATATCCTTAATCTTACAAGACAGCATCTCCTAGTTCTCTCTAGTTATAGTTTTCTATGCACACTGTGGTTTTTAAAGTAGAAATATTGAATTAAAAAACTTATTGTGAGACATACTGAGGCTTTCTTTTGGCACCCCTTGTATATAAAATTTAATTTTATATATTATACTCTCTGTTACAGTGGAGTACCGATAATTACTAAAATAGTACGATTTATATTTAGTTTCGGATTCTAGAAAGTAAAATTGTATATCAGAAACGTTACCAAAACAAGAAACAAAAAGAAACGCTATACGAGGTACTGACAAGATTATCCTAGCGTAACATTCAACACAAGATCAGTAAATTAAATCCCAACATGGTGTAAATGAATCACTAAAAACACATAAAAAAAAAAAAAAAAAACGAACACACGCACAATGTGTCTGCGTGTTTATAATAATCACTTTACTGTGCATGATTGATTCTCAAATTTATGCACATCGTTACCCCCCCCCCAAAAAAAAAAAAAAAAAAAAGTCTTCACATACTGTACTTAGCACCCCCCCCCCCCCCTTGTTCTCCTCCTCACCCTGTGTTTTGTTCCGCGTGTCCGTAACGCTCACATAGCGTACACAATATGCTTGTGTATGCATACAAGTATCAGTAGATATGTGTACATATGTATGTGTATGTGTATTTGCGTGTCTACGCGTGGGTGAGTCCGCATGTTGAATTTCGTGCGCCTCTGTATATGAGTGTGTGTATGTGTAAGCTATGTGTGTAAAGTCATATACTTACTAGTAGTTGTGTAGTATGTGTTTTAGGTATGCGCGCGTCAACATACATGGCTACGTGCATGTGTACACAGACATGTACGTGGTGTTTGCGTGTGCGTGTATTGTGTGAGGGGGGGGGGGTGACAGTATACTTTTGTAATAAGCTCAAACAAATGAATATTAGATTTACGTTTGCTAACCATTGGCCTCTCAATACATTATATGTTTTACTTCTCTTGATGTTGAATATAGTTTTATTGTAATAAACATGTCTTGTCTTCCTGTTTGAAAGTGTTTTATTGTTTGAATTATTGAATTATTTTCTACCGGTAGCACCATCTAAAGGACCTTACAGACCGGAAAGTATTGACAGTATATAATAAAGGTAGGAGCTGCAGCTGCAATTTCCTCTTTATTTTACCCTTCTCCTATATCTCTCTACAGTTTTTTTATTGGCATTTCTATTTATCTAAATATTCAGTAATCAAGATGTTTCCTGCTGTAACTTCCAACAAGGTTACGTCACCCTTAGACCGTCGCGAATAGCAGGAGCTTTGGCATCAGGGGGTGTGCTTACCCTACTGAACTTCATGGCGAGGGATCTTGGCCCTTATGGCACCCCTCTTGGTAGGTGGGGCCCTTTTGGAACTATGTGTTAATATACAACACTAGGAAAAAATAGCGAGAATTCGACGAAAATGGGTGATTTCCCTCGTGTGACTTTTCTAACGTCTGCGAAATATTAGCGGTACTGCAAAGTATACATTTACTGTACTTCCATCAAGCTAGGCAGTGCCAGCTCATGCTACAAATTAATAATTTTCGTCTGAAAATAATTTCTAATTCTCGTAACTTTTGTATTTAAAGATATTTACAACAAATTAACAGAATTAACTTTTTGCTTAAACGAACAATCAATTTATAAAGTTAAACATTTTTCATGAAGAGGGAAATAAATAATTAATCATGAAAAGTTTTAAATTTTTGAAAAAGTGGCGACAAGAAACTAAATGCGGGTAATTTAATTTGATCACCCTAAATAAAAACCTAATCATATACTTTTGGGGAAATATATCAAATTATCATAGTTACCCAAACAAATTTTTTCATTTTCTGTGAATAACTATCATAGAAAACAAAATTATTGTTGAATAACTTAGGAAATATAATCTTCCTATTATCAATGACAAGGGCTATCTTCATTATGTAAATGGACACGACTGATATACTCAAAAATATTCCAGACAGAAGCATAATGGAAAGGATGGAGAAAATATTGGTAGCATATTTTTGAAAGACTCGTAAATTGCTTTATAACAATGGAGAGGTAAAAAAAACTAGAAACAAATATCTAGCCAACAATGCAAATACAGTTGTGTTAAAATTGTCAAAAAAAAAAAAAAAAAAAAAAAAAAATTATATCTATATAATTTTCCGTAAAATCTTAGTGTATAATGTATATTTTTTTTGTCTTACATACTTTGTCAGCCTGAGTGTCATAGCTAGCTTCATAGTTAGCTCCAAACCTGTAATGCTAAAAATGACCATTACAATACCGTCTCACACAGCCTTACGTATGTGATTCTTGACACTCGCCTGAGAATCCTGAAAACGCTAATGTATATATATATATATCTATGCCTATATATGTTTATGATATACCTCTTTATCTCTATCTGTCTATCTGTTTATAGTTATTTATCTATATGTTAAGTTTTATCTCTCTGTCTATATTTGTCTATCTTCATCTATATATCTATGTATTCTGTGTCTATCTATTTATCTATTTATTCCGTCATTCTATCTATCTATTCATTCCGTCTATCTATCTATTTGTACAACTATATATCTGATATAATATCTCTTTTTATCTGTCGGTCTCTGACAATGTCTGTCACTCTGTCTGTCTCATTATCTATGCATCTGTCTGTCTGTCTCATTATCTATGCATCTGTCTGTCTGTCTCTAACACTATCTATGTACCTGCGTGTGTATACGTGTTTGTGTGTATACATGTAGATAAATATTTCAAATCTCCGTATTGCACACAGGATTCTTAAATACATATTCATTTATTTATTCTAAGCTTTATTTACACTTTTTATAGCACCAAGAATTTTACAAGAAATAAAACTGATATGGCAGGTTCTTCTGTAGTAGATTGCGATGGAACGGCGTACGTACAATAGTGATAAAATATATAAGAAAAAAATTGAAGAAAACATTACAGAACACTTAAGGAACTTGGATCTTCTATCTTTAACTAAACTTTTTTCTGGTCGCAAGATACATTTCCTCCAGCAGAATGATTTTTTATATATATATATATATATTTTTTTTACGCAGGTATTTTTTTTTTTTTTTTTTTTTTTTATCTCACTTTCTGTCTCGTTCGATCGAAGTGTCTTAATTTCGATAATAACTTCCCGTGTAAGAATGTCAAATCAAATCTAAACTTATTCCAATTTTCCGCCGTGTCTTTAGAAGTCTTTGTCGATTACGCCCCTTTCTCTAAGAGCAATGTCAGTAATTCTCGTAAAAAGAAAGGCTGCGAATTCAAAATTCTTATTATTTTTATCTACACACACACACACATACACACACACACACACACATACACACACACACACTCTCTCTCTCTCTCTCTCTCTCTCTCTCTCTCTCTCTCTCACACTTTTTTTTTCTCTCTCTCTTTCTCACATGCATACACACACACACACTAACACACACACATATATATGTATAATATATATAAATATATATGTATATGTATATTTATGTATACAATTATATATGTATTTATCTAAATATAAATATATTTTGTATACATATATACATATATATGTATATTTATATATATCTATGTATATGAATATGAATATAAATATATATATATATATATACATACATACATATATTATATATGTATATATATTCATATACCTATATATATGTATATTCATATATACACATACACATATATGCATATGTATATACATACATATATACATATATATATATATATAAATATGTATATATATATGTAAATATATAAATATATAAATATATATATACATAATATATATATATATATATATATATATATATACGTTTACATATATGTATATATATAAATATATATATATATATATATATATATATATATATATATATATATATATATATATATATATATGTGTGTGTGTGTGTGTGTGTGTGTGTGTGTGTGTGTGTGTGTGTATGTAGTAGAGGTGACCTATGAAAGAACGGTCGAGTGCTTCCTGTCTCTGTGATGACTGCTGTACCCATTGTCTTTCCTTATCAAATAGAGACTGTTGTTATGATGAAGTTCCGCTTGCTAGTAAAAGCCGATGTCCAGAGAACTTAGCATTATCTCTCATGAGTATGGAAACAGGCCAGCCATTCAACACAACAGCTCTTTACTTCTTTTTATGTGAATGCTGTATTTTACGGTGTTCTGGAATATGTGACAGTAGTACCACGGGCTTGAATACTGCTTGTAATAAGGACGACTATTGCATTTCTTCACTGAAGATTAAAAAACCTTCGCAATCAATTCTTGAAACAAAAGAGCCACAGTATTAAAGGAAATACCAAACCTTAAGAAGTAAACCAGTGTGAACTAGCTTTATCAGTCTAATCTATGTACACTCGTCACTATATTGGTCTTTTATTTTTTTTCGGTTCTTCGAATTTAGATCTTTTACTCTTGTTAGATCAGCCATGAAAATCTCAGCCCAGTTCCTGATACTAAAGAACCGGTCTTTCTATTTCCCTACAGGTTTAGGAAACGTACCCGTAGCCAAAATGTAAAGGAAAAGTGGACGACAATAAACATACCACAGATTTCCCATGGGTCGCTGAGAACCCCAGCAGGATGTGGTAGGCTATTTAGCGATAATGTACTGCTCACCTGCTGAATTCCTTGGTTATCTGATAATTTCTTGCATTATGATAACATTGTTCTTAATTTCATAACTTGAAATAGCTTCTCGTAAGTTGCGTTTTGACTTTTATGATACCTTCCGGATCAGGCGAAGGTCATTTGAATAGATTTCTTTCTCAAACTTTCTCTTTGTCTGTCTGCCTGCCTCTGCGTGTGTCTGTCTCCCTCCCTCTCCCTCTCTCTCCATTTATCCTTTGTCTGTATCCCTTTTTCTGTCTGCCTGTCTCCCTTTATCTGCCTGTCTGTCTCCCTTTATCTGTCTGTCTGTTTGTCTGTCTGTCTCTCTTCTTCCCTCCCTCTCTCCCTTCCAAAACCTCCCACTCTCTCTGTGCATCAGTCGAAGACAACGTACATTTCCCATTCTGCCCGAAGCTTTATATTTGAATGCTCCAACATAACTTGTGTTTAGCATGATTCATCTGCTTCAGATTTAGTTATAACATGTCTAATTTTCTCTCTCTCTCTCTCTCTCTCTCTCTCTCTCTCTCTCTCTCTCTCTCTCTCTCTCTCTCTCTCTCTATATATATATATATATATATATATGTGTGTGTGTGTGTGTGTGTGTGTGTTTGTGTATGTGTGTGTGTGTAATATATATACACATATATGTATACATATAGCTGTGTGTGTGTATGTATGTGTGTGTGTGTGTGCTCACCTTTTGTAGTTTCCTGTTACACGACCCGTATAAAGCATACTGAATCAAGGGAACCTCAGTACCACGATCTTAAATGATTCCCTCAAGAAGTGACCGCAGCCTGCTCATAGTTATCCTTCTTAGACCGTATACTTTGTGCTAAAATCTTAATAGTATAAATTAAATAGTTATAAATGGAAGGTAAACACTGAAACTCTTTAAGCAAACAAAATAGTTGGACATAGATAAATAACTAGCCTCTTTAAGCAGATAAAATAGTTATTCTTTTTGAGTAAAAACTGAACCCGCGACGTTTCGAGACAAGAAAGTTTCACACTCAGGCTGTGACAGGAACAACATGAACACAGATTTAGTGATTTATATTTCTCTTTTGCTCTTTTATCTATTATTATTATTATTATTATCATTATTATTATTACTATCATTGTTATTATTTGCACACGTTAATGTTTTTTTCTTTTGTTGTTGTATAAGGTGGATTTTTTTTTGTAATAAATGATAAATCGTTATTTTTTCTCAAATGTGAATATAATGTCACATGTATTATTTGATGAAGAACTAGACTAAAGATTTCCATTATAAAATTTATTTCAAGCTGCCAAACTTTAGATTTTCCAATGATCTGAGGGGGGAATGCTTCTTCCTGGACTTTTTCCAATGATCTGAGGGGGGAATGCTTCTTCCTGGACGCCGAAAAGAGTTAAAACTCCAGATTATGAGCTTAAAATCCAAAAGACAAAATATTAAACCCCGTGCAATAGGGCCTTGGAGTTCGTTCGATAACATCAAGTCAACGCAGAAAATAGGGAGATAGGACAAAAGGTATACACGTACCTCATCTTTTATTCAATTATAAATATTCACTTATTAATTCTGTACCCATTACTGCTGTTATATATTTGGTTTGAAAGTCAGAAAACGTTAATATCACCGGTACCATTACATTTTCCGAAAGTAAAATGCCTTGTCTCTACACAAACAAAATGTTTAAATATTTTTTTTTACTATTACTCACGAGAGACTACAAAAATGGCTACTGTTTTTATGACTATCTTATCCGACGGCTATAACTTTTAGCAGCCACGGACAATGTTCTTCGAAAAAAAATATCATTTTCTGCACAAAAGAAGAGTACGTTCACGTGTTTCTTTATCATTACTCGAGAGACGCAAGAAAGACTATGAGAAAGACTCGAGACACTCAAGAGAGACTACAAGAAAGACCTACTGTTTTTACAACTACCTCTGCGGGCGGCTGTTACTTCCACCGACCACGCGCCATTTTCATGATTAAGCGCGGTTCGGCTCCTAGCAATGACGATGAATCCACATTTATCAGCGAGTTCAAATTCAAATCTAAATGCAAATTCCTCTGCCTCGCCATTCCAGTGGTATATCACCCATACTTTTCCTGTAACTGTAGATTCGACTCCAATTGCGTGTAATGCAGAATCTATCTTGTTGTGTTAAATCGCAGGTTGGGAGAGAGGAAGGTATCCGAAACGGATTTAAAAAGAGCGAAAGGGATGCATTAGAGGAATGAAGGAGGGGAGAGGGAATAATAATAATAATAAGAAAAGAAGAAGAAAGAGAAGAAGAAGAAGGAAGAACACGAAGAGAGAGAGAGAGAGAGAGAGAGAGAGAGAGAGAGAGAGAGAGAGAGAGAGAGAGAGAGAGAGAGAGAGAGAGGGAGAGAGGCTGAGACCGGGGGAGAGAGAAGAAAAGAAATATAGAGAAGAGAGAGGAAGGGGTGAGGAAAATAGCATCAAATTTAAAATATTGACAGACAGACAGACAAAAATACAGATACACACACACAGACAGATCGATAAATCATCAAACAGACCCAACTTGAGACTAAATACCAGATATTATGATAACCACATGTATGTTACCAACGAGAGAGATATCTGCTGTACGCCATCGATCTGGTCTGTCAACCTTTACCCAATACATTCCTTGCGCTGCAATGGTAAAATGTTTTTGCATTTTGCACTCGTATTTCGCTGTGACGTAGACCAGGCTATTCCTTCTGTGCAACGAACTGCATTTTATCTTCATATATAAATATCTTTTTTTTAATTCTTCTTTAAAGATTTGTAGAGACTGAGTATTCTCTCACGTTCTTTCATAATCTCCGTGCATTTACGCGGGTCCGGAGGGAGAGACTGACTACCTACGTTTTTTTTTTCTTCGTTTTTTCTTCTTTTTTCGTTTTTTTTATTTTCTATTTTTTCGTGTTTTTTTTTAAATGCTGTCTCACTAAAATGTCCTCGTAACCCTTGGGAAATTTATGATGATGATACAAGAGTCACACGCTCACATGCACGCAAGTATGTTCAAAACATACACATGCACGTGTAAAATACGCGTGGGTTATATGCAAAGATACAGACACATACATAGAAAAACACGTACAAACACACACACACGCAAACAGACCCCTCCCCCCCCCACACACACACATACATACACGCACAAAACAGACACATACACGCAAACACACGCACACACACATGCAACTTTTAATACCATCCCTCGCCCACTATTTCCCTGTTTGTCGGATTTGTTTTTCTCTCTTTCTCTCTCGCTAATATCTTTTACATTTTCCCTTCTCCCCTCTGCCTGTCTTTCGAACTCCCCTCCTCTCTCTTTCTCTTCCTATTCCTCTCTTTCCGTATCAGGCAATCTGGCAGGCAGTGTCAACAGCGAGTCTCGTTTCTGGGTAATCCTCTCCCCGGGTAATTCCTCCCCTTGGGTAATCCTCGCCCCGGGTAATTCGTTCCCCCCTTCCCTCCCCCCAGATGTTACAACTGAACGATTTCTCTCTCTCTCTCTCTCTTACTTCTTTTTTTTTTTTTTTTTCATTCCACAGTGACAGCTGGAAGGTAAGCGCGTTCCCTTAGGGCTGGCTCTCGTTAGGGCACCCTTGGGCAGGAGGAGGACCAGGGGTAGGGGGAGCAAGGGTGGGGGTATTCGAGGGTGGGGGATAAGGGTGGGAGGGAGGGTAGGGGTTTACAAAGGGTGTAAAAAGGTGGGGGGGAGGGGGATATGGGTAAGTGAGTTGGGGGAATAAGGAGGTATGGGTAAGCGAGTTGGGGTGTAAGGGAGAGGACGAAGGTAAGGGGAGGATGAGGGTGAGGATTAGGGGGTGTTAAAGGGAGGGATAAGGCTGAGTGAGTTAGGATATAAGGCAGGATTAAGGTAAGGGAGTTAGGATATAAGGCAGGATAAGGGTAAGGGAGTTAGGATATAAGGCAGGATTAAGGTAAGGGAGTTAGAATATAAGACAGGATAAGGGTAAAGGAGTCAGGATATAAGGCAGGATAAGGATAAGGGAGTTAGGATATAAGGCAGGATAAGGGTAAGGATGATGGAGAATAAGGGGGAAAGGATAGGAATAAAAGGATAGATAAGATGAGATAAGAACTTAGGAATTAGGATTAAGGGGAAATAGATAAGGTAGCTTTAGGGTGGCGATAGATGTTACTTAAATACCTTATCATATTCTTCTTCTTTATTCTCTCTCTCTCTCTCCCTCTCCTTCTTTCTCTTCAGGTTATATCACCGTTTTTATCTTTGATTATGCTCGCTAATAAAGAGAGAAATGAATATCGAGACGAAGATATACTTAGTGATGATTGATGACAGGTCGATGACTGGTGACAGGTTGATGGCTGATGACAGTTTGAGAGATTCATAAACGATGGCAGGTTGATGACAGGTCGATGACTGGTGACAGGTTGATGGCTGATGACAGTTTGAGAGATTCATAAACGATGGCAGGTTGATGACTGGTTGATGACTGATGACAGTTTGATGGCTGATGACAGGTTGAGAGATTTATAAATGATGGCAGGTTGATGACTGGTTGATGACTGATGACAGTTTGATGGCTGATGACTGGTTGAGAGATTCATAAATGATGGCAGGTTGATGACTGGTTGATGACTGATGACAGGTTTATGACATGACAGGTTGATGGCTGATGGCAGGTTGATGACTGATGACAGGTTGACGACTGGTGACATGTTAACAGAATCATAACTGATAACAGGTTGATGACTGATGACAGGTTGACAGGCTGATAACTGATGGCAGGTTGATGGCTTATAACATCAAGGTCATATATCACTATAGTAAAATATAATGGTGAAAAAGGGTTAGAAATGAGCTAATGATGAGGGTAAACGGAAAAGCAACAACAATGACAACAACAACAACAAAAGCAGCAACAACAAGAACAGAAGGAATATTGATAACGACAATAACAACAAAACAACAACAACAAACAATATATTCAAATGAGAAAAACTGATAAAGATGAAGAAAATGAATAATGATAAAAAAAAAGATTATATCTATAATATCATAATCACGACAGAGTTGGAAATAATTACGATAATTATAAGAATTTAATTGATGATATTTCTATGACTGGCACTTTAATAACAACAGGATTGTTAGGAAAACATACTATTTATATTATAGGATAACTACTGATTATAGATAATTATGACTAATGAGTACTAAGGGAAATATGGGTGACGATTGTTCAACGAAAAACATGGATAACGATTGAAATTAAAACATGGATGACGAATGTCCAACAAAACATGAATAACGAATGTCTAACAAAACATGGATAACGAATGTCCAACAAAACATGAATAACGAATGTCTAACAAAACATGGATAACGAATGTCCAGCGAAAAACATGGATAACGAATGTCCTGCGAAAAACATGGATAACGAATGTCCAGCGAAAAATATGGATAACGAATGTCCAGCGAAAAACATGGATAACGAATGTCCAACAAAAACATGGATAACGAATGTCCAACAAAAACATGGATAACGAATGTCCAGCGAAAAAATTGGATAACGAATGTCCAGCGAAAAAAATGGATAACGAATGTCCAGCGAAAAACATGGATAACGAATGTCCAGAGAAAAAATTGGATAACGAATGTCCAGCGAAAAAAATGGATAACGAATGTCCAGCGAATAAAATTAAATAACGAATGTCCACCGAAAAAAATGGATAACGAATGTCCAGCAAAAAACATGGATAACGAATGTCCAACAAAACATGGATAACGAATGTCCCACAAAAACATGGATAACGAATGTCCAACAAAAACGTGGATAACGAATGTCCAACAAAAACATGGATAACGAATATCCAACAAAACATGAATAACGAATGTCCAACAAAAACATGGATAACGAATGTCCAGCGAAAAACATGGACACCGAATGTCCAACAAAACATGGATAACGAATGTCCAACAAAACATGGATAACGAATGTCCAACAAAACATGGATAACGAATGTCCAGCGAAAAACATGGACACCGAATGTCCAACAAAACATGGATAACGAATGTCCAACAAAAACATGGATAACGAATGTCCAACAAAAACATGGATAACGAATATCCAATAAAACATGAATAACGAATGTCCAACAAAAACATGGATAACGAATGTCCAACAAAAACATGGATAACGAATGTCCAACAAAACATGAATAACGCATGTCCAACAAAACATGGATAACGAATGTCCAACAAAAACATGGATAACGAATGTCCAACAAAAACATGGATAACGAATGTCCAACAAAAACATGGATAACGAATGTCCAACAAAAACATGGATAACGAATGTCCAACAAAAACATGGATAACGAATGTCCAGCGAAAAACATGGACACCGAATGTCCAACAAAACATGGATAACGAATGTCCAACAAAAACATGGATAACGAATGTCCAACAAAACATGGATAACGAATGTCCAGCGAAAAACATGGATAACGAATGTCCAACAAAACATGGATAACGAATGTCCAGCGAAAAACATGGATAACGAATGTCCAACAATATATGGACAACGATTGAAATTAAAACATGGATAACGAATGTCCAACAAACATGGATAACGAATGTCCAGCGAAAAAATTGGATAACGAATGTCCAACAAAAACATGGATAACGAATGTCCAGCGAAAAACATGGATAACGAATGTCCAACAAAACATGGATAACGAATGTCCAACAAAACATGGATAACGAATGTCCAACAAATCATGGATAACGAATGTCCAACAAATCATGGATAACGAATGTCCAACAAAACATGGATAACGAATGTCCAACAAAAACATGGATAACGAATGTCCAACAAAACATGGATAACGAATGTCCAACAATAACATGGATAACAAATGTCCAACAAAACTGGATACGCATTCAACAAAACATGGATAACGAATGTCCAACAAAACATCGATAACGAATGTCCAACAAAAACATGGATAACGAATGTCCAACAAAACATGGATAACGAATGTCCAACAAAAACATGGATAACGAATGTCCAACAAAACATGGATAACGAATGTCCACCGAAAAACATGGATAACGAATGTCCAACAAATCATGGATAACGAATGTCCAACAAATCATGGATAACGAATGTCCAACAAAATCATGGATAACGAATGTCCAACAAAAACATGGATAACGAATGTCCAACAAAACATGGATAACGAATGTCCAACAAAAACATGGATAACGAATGTCCAACAAAACATGGATAACGAATGTCCAACAAAACATGGATAACGAATGTCCAACAAATCATGGATAACGAATGTCCAACAAATCATGGATAACGAATGTCCAACAAATCATGGATAACGAATGTCCAACAAAATCATGGATAACGAATGTCCAACAAAAACATGGATAACAAATGTCCAACAAAACATGGATAACGAATGTCCAACAAAAACATGGATAACGAATGTCCAACAAAAACATGGATAACAAATGTCCAACAAAACATGGATAACGAATGTCCAACAAAAACATGGATAACGAATGTCCAACAAAACATGGATAACGAATGTCCAACAAAAACATGGATAACGAATGTCCAACAAAACATGGATAACGAATGTCCAACAAAAACATGGATAACGAATGTCCAACAAAACATGGATAACGAATGTCCAACAAAAACATGGATAACGAATGTCCAACAAAACATGGATAACAAATGTCCAACAAAAAACATGGATAACGATTGAAATTAAAACATGGATAACGAATGTCCAACAAAAACATGGATAAAGAATGTCCAACAAAAACATGGATAACGAGTGTACAAACCAAACGCGCTGTAAACGAGACAAAAATTCAAGTCGACGCTCTACACCAGCATTATCCGGCCGCACCGAGCGTCGACTTCTCTCTCGCCAGCGCCACACGAAACGCAGTTAGGCTCGGCGAGAATGACAGTTATTAGAACTAATCTTATAAAGAGTCCACGCAATTGGCACCCGACGCGTATTTCTTTAGGAAAATGACAAACTGGTGGGCATCGGGGCAAAATACGTGGGTTCTGCGGAATAACGGTTTGTTTTGGGCAAATTAAGACCGCCGCATCAGCTGGGTTGGTAATGATCCAATTAAGATTAATTGCGTTGCGCATCTATTATGACCGTTAGTAATATCATGTAATGGAGGAAAATCTACATGTCATTTATTAAGAGTTCATTACCTAATGTGCATGTAAATATACACATGAAGTTTCAGGACTGAGATTATTAAAGCCTATGCCGCCGTTCGAAAAAGTTCATGTGTTTGTACCGTTCAAAAAGTATTTCCATTGTAGTCTGTATCCGCTCTATCGGAACTGTTATAAAGTAAACATCAAATTGAAAACAAATTCAATCTGATGTCTATCAGTGAATTCGGACATATTTTTATATCGGGTAATCTCGCGTGCTGGTAACTGTCTACAGTCGTGTTTGCATTCAAATATTTAGAATTGTTTTATTAAAATTCTGGGTCATTAGTAATTCAATAGAGCTAATGCAGGTTGATATAATTACTGCATGGGACTCAGTAATTACACCTTTGAATAATGTAGGTCATTGCAAAAAAACGAGAAGTGATTGATTAAATTTTGATTTCGTTAAGTTTAAAACTTGGAAGTCATTGACCAAGAACATCGCAGTTGCCATGTCGGGATTTTTTTTTTTTTTGGGGGGGGGGATACCTGTGCTAAGTGAGATCATGACTTTTTCATCGCTGCCTAATTTACATTTTTAGAAGTATATATATATTGGCATTTGGAATTAACTGTATATGTGTCTCCAATGCATTCATATATGCATTTACACATATGAATGATAAATAGTGGAGGTAAATTGATAGGTAATATCTGTTTGTGATAAATAAATACAAAAATAAATATACAGGATATTGTATATCTATCTATCCATCTATCTGTAGGTATAACCATCTTCCGTTTGACTTAATTTTTCTTCCTTAATCTCTCTCTTAATCCTTTCACTCGTCTCTCTCTCCCTAGTGTCTTTAACCGTATGTTCCTTCCTTCCTTTTAACCACTTCACACTTCACACCATCTTCCTCTCTTCACTCCACCCTTCTTTCTTCTTTCTTCTTTTCGTTTAACCCCTTCTTTCTTTTTACCCCAACCTCCTTTCTTTCCTTTACCTTACCCTTACCCTTTCTGTTCATTTATCCCCAACCTTCCTTTACCCCATCATTCCATTCTCCTTCCCTTCCTCCCTTCCTCTCTCCTTCCCTCCCTTTAAAACCCCATCCTCCCACCTTCCTTCCCTCCCTCTCTTCACCTGATCCTTCCTTCCTTCTCTCCACTCTCTCCCTCCCTCCCTCGCGGCTACCCCTTCCCTCCCTTCCTTCCGTCCCTCCTTCCTTCCCTCCCACCCTCATCCCTCCTTCCCACCCACCCTACCTCTTTCCTTCCCTCCCACCCTACCTCTTTCCCTCCCACCCGCCCTACCTCTTTCCCTTCTTCCCTTCCTCCCTCCCTTTCTTCCCTCCCTTCACTCTCTCCTTCCCTCCAGCCACTCCGAACGTCCTTGGCTCCCGACGCACTTTGTCGCCATATTAATTCGTTCTCTTTGATGTCGGCTGTGTCAGCTGCGTCCACAAGGTCCAGTTTCAACGCTGGTAAAAACAATATCCAATTTACAGGGCGGGCGGGACAACAATGTGGGTTTCTGTCTGCGCTGAAACATTCACTTCGCCTCAAATTGACCAAGGGGGATGGATGCATGGCCACTGGCGATCTCCCCTCTGTTCCTTCCAATTGTTCGGGTTTTAATTAGACAATAGCGATCAATGGAATAGTTCCAGATGGAGAGAGAAATATATATTTTTTTTTCTATTTTTTATTTGGTATTTTTTTTCTTTTTTTTTAAAGTTTGTGATGTACTTTCCGTTCGTCGAGTTAAGTGTTTCGTCCGAGTGGCAGGTGCGGGTCGCATTGTATTCCCCCGAGAACCTATTAGATCGTCGAGTTTGAAGACCTGAGGTAACGAAGGGGAAGGGGGTGGGGGGGAAGGGGGAGGGGTAGGGGGAAGCAGGTGATAAGCGGGAGTCATTGTTGTCGAGTGTGCTTCGCCTGCTTATGCTATCCCCCCCTACCCCCTTTCCCCCTCTTCCGGTCCTTCCTGACCCTCACCTCTGCCCTCTGATGACATACTTATAGATCCGAAATGCTTTGAAGTCTTGGGGAAACTTGTATTCTTTTAGTTGAAACGAATGACAAACATTATTATTATTATTATTATTATTGTTATTATCATCATCATCATCGTCGTCGTCGTCGTCGTCATCATCATCATCACCATCACCAACATCATCATCGCCATCGTCATCATCATCGCCGTCATCATCATCATCATCATCATCATCATCACCATCACCATCACCATCATCATCATCATCGCCGTCGCCATCATCATCATCATCATCGTCGTCGTCGTTGTCATCATCATAATCATCATCGTCAT
>NC_061823.1:14077820-14097820 GCF_019202785.1 Penaeus chinensis | reverse complement strand
ACATATATATATGTATAGATAGATAGATAGATAGATACACCCCACACCCCCTACTTCTCTTTCCCTATCCTTCCTCCTTCTGTTTTTTTTTCTCCTTATTCATCTCTATGTTTTCGTTCTCGTTCGTTTGTTCTTTTTGTTTTTTTCTCTTTTGCTATGTCCTATTAATGATTTTGTTTTGTTTTATTTTTTTTGTTTTATTATTATTTTTGTTCATTATTTTTGTTTGGTTTCTCTTGCGTCTCTTTTTGTTGTTCTTCTTCTTATGATTTGGTGTTCTTGTGTTTTTATTCCTCTTATCGTTCTTGTTTCTTGTTCTTTTCTTTATTTATTTTCTCCTTTTCTTCTTCTCTTATTCTTCTTTTACTTTTGATTTCTGTTCTTCCTGTTATTCGATTTTCTTTTAGCTTTTAATTTTATCTTTTAGTTGATTCTAATTTTTATAATTATTATTATTATAGTCAACATTATTATTATCTTTATTCATATTATTATATATTCTATTATTATTATCATTATTATAATTATCATCATCATCATCATTATTATTATAACTATTATTATTATCATTATTTTTGTATTATTATTACTATTATCATATCACTATTATCATTATTATTGTTATTATTATTATTATTAGTAGTAGTAGTAGTAGTATCATTATCATTATTGTTATCATTATTATTATCATTATCGTTATTATTATTATCATTATTATTTATATTATTATCATTATTATTATTGTTATTTTCATTATTATTATCATCATCATTACTTTCATTATTACCATTATTATAATTGTCATTATTATCATTGCTATTATTATTATTATAATTATTATTATCATTATAATTATTATCATTATTATTATTATCATTATTGTTATTATCATTATTATTATTACTATTATTATGATTATAATTATTATTATAATTATAATTATTATCATTATTATTATTATCATTATTGTTATTATCATTACTATTATTACTACTATTAGTGTTATTATTGTTATCAGTGTTATTGTTATTACTTTTATTATCGGCAATGTTATCATTATTGTTATCATTATTATTATAATTATCATTATTAATATTATCATTATTTTTGTTATTGTTATCATTATTATCATTATTATTATCACCAATACCATTTTTATTAGTAGTAGGTAATAGTTGTAGTAGTAGTAGTAACAGTATCATTATTATCATCATTATTATTGTTATTATTATCCGTATTAGTAATTGCTATCATTATTATTTTCCCCATAGTTATCATTATCATTATTATCATTTCCATTAGCATCATCGTTGTTATTATCATTGCCATTATTATTATCATTATTTACATTATTACCATTATAATCATTACTGTTTTAATTATTGATATTACTGTTATTATTATTTTCCTTACTATCATTTATATCATGATCCTCATTATCGTTACTACTATTACTATTGTTATTGCTATCATTATGCCTGTAGTAGTAATAGTAATAATAGCAGTAGTAGTAGTAGTAGTCGTAATGGTAGTAGCAGTAGTAGTAGCAATAGTAGAAATGGTATCAGTAGTCGTAGTAGTAGTAGTAGTAGTCATAGTATTAGTAGCAGTAGTAGTAATAGTCGTAATAGTAGTAATAGTCGTAGTAGTAGTAGTAATAATAGTAGTAATAGTAATAGTTGTAGTAGTAATAGGAGTCGTATTGGTAGTAGCAGTAGTAGTAGCAATAGTAGAAATGGTATCAGTAGTCGTAGTAGTAGTAGTAGTAGTCATAGTAGTAGTAGTAGTAGTAATAGTCGTAGTAGTAGTAATAGTAGTAATAGTCATAGTAGTAGTAGTAATAATAGTAGTAGTAGTAATAGTAGTAGTGGTAGTAGTAATGGTCGTAGTAATAGTAGTAGTCGTAATATTAGTAACCGCACGAGCATAGCTATCACCCAGCTGAAAGGAAACGCTGCCTCCGCTGGTCCATATCCTATCGCCAGGTCCCGTTAAATGTTTCCCTCCGCCTCTCTCTTATCTCTCTCTTCCTCCTCCTCTTCCTCCTCCTCTTCCTCTCCTTTACCGCTCCTCTCACCTGCGTTTCGTCCTCTTCCTCTCTTTCCCCCTCCCTTCCCTTCCTCTCTTCCATTTATCTCTGCGGAAATGACCTCTGAAAGGAGAGTATTATTGTTATGTTCATGCATTGTTATGCGCGTCACCATACTGTTATTTGCTGTCCATTCCCCCTTTGAAAGTAAACACAAAAAAAATGAGAAAAAAATAGTTGCCAAATGAAACGTGATGTTTTGTATGACGTGTAATATTTGACAGTTAATTTACCAGAATGACAGTACTGTATGTAGGGTGTGATGTAATATAGTCAGTGATTAGTTTTTGCCTATTATTTCGTTATTTAATTCATTATCCTTTTATTTTAAAGGAACACGACACCAGTGACTGAAACATCATCATAATTCACGTATTTTTTCTTTTTTTGGACAGTAACTCGAGCCCCTAAACAGCTGAACAAACATCGGCCAATTACATCAGGATTGTGCTGTATTTCCTGTGGGCGATGCTGCATAATTTCCTATACACATTTCCTGTCTGTTTCTATGGACTTATGGCAGCGGACATCCCTAACGTTATTTTTCATTCAGTTAGATAAATAATAAAAGCTAAGCAGATTCTCCATCTCTGCAATAGGTCGTAATCTCGATGAAAAGGGTATTCATTATAACACAACACTGTGATGTTGATATATCCTCACCCTTATTGGCGAACCCGTATATCAACATGTAAAAGCAAAACAGTATTTTTTAACGCATTAAGCAGATTATTCCATTTTCATGCATTTTAAGCAACTTTTCTCTAACTCGTCATGATTATTTATACACGCTATGATATTAAAATTATACAGAACACGGCATAGAAAGAGGATCAATGACTATTACTAATACCAAAGTTCGTCTGACATATTACCAACACGATACCTTCTTTCACAATCTTCAAGGTTATTGAGCTCATAGCCTATTATTTTTTTATGTTTAATCGTACCATACTGGCAGCTTTTTATACCACTCCCTCTCTTCGCTCCCTCTGAGCACACATCACCCGTCCAGCTACTTCCTTCTCCTCCAACTTTCCGTCCCTCTGGCCTGCCAATCACCCTCTCCGACGCCCTTTCATCTCCCCCCCTCCCCCTCCTCTTCCTTCTCCTCCTCCTCCACCTCCTCCTCCTCCTCCTCCTCCTCCTCCTCCTCCTCCTCCTCCTCCTCCTCCTCCTCCTCCTTCCTTGACGGACTAACGCGGTGTTAAGGGCGACGTTGGCTTCGTAGTGTTTGCTTGCGTTTGCGATGTACTAGGGTTCCGTTTCGCCAACACCCTTGTTCTCTCCCGACGACTATAGGGGAACACCGCCGGGACGTCTCGCTTGGCTGATGATGGTCGTCGACGCGTGCCTCGTCAGCAGCGTCTTGCTCTCGTCCTCCCCCTCCTCTTTCTCCTTCCGTTCCTCCTCCTTTCCCTACTATTTCGTCTTCTTCTCATCCTCTTTCTCCTTCCATTCTCTTTCCCTTCCTACTCCTCGTTCTTCCGTCCTCCTGCTCCTCCTTCCCCTCCTCTCCTCCGTCTTCGTGACACGCGCGGGTTACACGCGTGCTACCGTGTGGTGACTGGAGTGTGACTGTGGAAACTTTTTGCTTCGGATACTCAGATTCTCCCCTCCTCCCCTCTTCTTTCCTCCCCCTTCCTCAGATTCTCCCCTCCTCCCCTTCTCTTTTCTCCCCCTTCCTCAGATTCTCCCCTCCTCCCCTCCTCTTTCCTACCCTTTCGTGTCTCTTCCCCCTCCTTTCGTGCCTCTTATTTTCCCTTCACATCCACGCTACCTGCTGGAACGGTCTCTATCTTCCCTATCTCTCTCCCTCTTTTTCTTCCATTTCACTGCTTCGCCCTTTATCAATTTTCTCGTGACGCGTGTAGATGCGAATGGCGCCGGAGTGTGACGAGAAGGGGGGGGGGGGAGAAGGGGGGTGGGTTGGGAAGGGAGGGAGGGGGTGTGGAGAAGGGGAGGGAGGGAGGGTGTGTGGAGAAGGGGAGGAGGGGAGGGGGTGGGAAAAATGGAGAGGAAGGGAGGGGAGGAAGGGGGAGAAGGAGTGGGGGGGGGGGGTAAAGCGTGCATGGCGCGTGCGGGAAACATCCTGCGAGGGGTGAAGGTCCGCTACTTCCTCCTCCTCCCTCTGTTCCGCATTTTCGCCTTTACTGAATTATCTTTTATGTTCTCTCCTTTTTTATTATTACATTTTTTTTTGTACAGTTTTATATCTCTCATCTTTCTTACAATAAATTTTTTTTTTTTATGTTTCTTCTCTCTCTCTCTCTTTCCCTCTCTCTCTCTCTCTCTCTCTCTCTCTCTCTCTCTCTCTCTCTCTCTCTCTCTCTCTTTATCTTACTTTCTTTCTCTTCCCGTTTTTGTACCGGATATCCATTCGATGTTCGCGCCCTTCCCTCGCATTCTCTTTTCGCTCCCTCGCTTCCTCCTGCATTTACTCGCCCAAAGCATCTTTTCCGGCCGCCCTCGACCTCGTATCTCCCAGCCATCGCCATCCTCTTCCCCTCCATTGTCATTATCACTATCGTCGCCTCTGTTATTGATGCCGACATTGTTGTTGTTATTGATGACGTCACTGTTGTCATTGGTCACGTGGTCGAGTCAGCGCATGTAGAGGCGTCACGGTCGATTGCCGCATTTTCCCATTTCTTTTATCTCCCTTTTTCCCCCACGCTGTGCTTCGCTGTCGATTATTTATGGCTCGGGAAGATTTATATATATACCGTGCCTACAGCTATAGAATACTTTGTCCTAAGCTTTACTAATAACCGCACTTTGAGGGGGAGAGAATGGTTCAATGCGTGAGTAAGACGGCTTAAATCCGAACATGTGCGCAGTGAGCCGGATTTTGTTTCTCGCCGACGATTAAACAAAAGAGTAACAACATCAGCGGATCTGATTCCATTCTAGCACCCAACCCACGTGCAGTGTGTTCAGATCCCCTAAGCCGGAGATATTTATAAAGCTTATGGCCCTTTTCTCTAAGTGCAGAAACGAAAGCTTGACTGGCAGTGTGGTATAAGTCAGACTTGTTTCAAATAGTTCATGGATCTGAAAAAAGTGTCTTTATTTTGAGCGCATTCAAATATGTTCTATAAACGCCGTAATGTAATCAGATGTTACACATTATTCTTCCTTATTCATTTACTCACCACCTTTACTAATTCTTCCTTATTCATTTATTCACCATCTTTCTTCCTTATTCGTATAATCTCTCGATTTAATCTAGCCTATTCACATTATTCATTAATTCACTTGCCTTTGCTTTCCACATTAAATCCACCCCACAATGACACACAACGAGGAGTCTGCGTAAGTCAGAAATGTTTAATTCACAGCACATCAAGTCAGTCCCAGCTGGAGTGCATGACGGCCGTTTCCATTCTGATGACAGGCTTCAGTGTCATGCAGACCCAAGCATGAACGAAGATCCTGGCGTTTCAGGCACCAGCTCAGGTGTGTCATTTGAAGTTCCAGCGAGGTTTAAAGGGCTTCAAGTTGTGGCTCCAAGTTTTGGGGTGTCATTAAAAAGTTCCGATGTTATTTAAAGGTCTGTTGGGACTTTAAGATCAAATGTTGAGTGAAAACTTCAAGCACAAACACGTTGGAACAGACATACAGGCACACACACACACACACACTCTACACACGCACACAAACATACAAACATACACGCCTATACACAGAAGGAGAGAGAGTGCGAGAGCGATGGAGAGAAATATATACGAAAAGATAAGTAAACAAAGAGAAAGAGAAGAGACAGAGAAAGGGAAATAAAAAAAAAAAAAAAAGAACGAGAAGGAAAATGAGAGACAGAAAAAAAACTGGAAATGATTTTCTTTATCTTATATTTTTATCTTATTTTGTTTTACCTTATTTATTTATTTATTGCTTTGTCTCATCTGCAAACTACATTTTCCAAAGAATACATCCTGAACAATGCATGACGTCATGAAAGGCATCAGGTTTTATTAGAGATCAGCGCATCTTTTTTTTTTTTTTTTTTTTTTTTTTTCTTTTTTTTTTGTTTAAGTTCGCGTGGAGGACGGCGCGGGGCAGGAGGCCGAATGGGAAAGATTTATTTCGATTCGTTGCTCGTTTTATATATATCTGTCTGTCTGTCTGTCTGTTATTGTTTATGTTTTTGTTTGTGTGTGTTTTTGTGTCTGTATCACATTTTCTTCCTCCAGCCACTCTCCCTTTCTCTGTCTCTTTCTCTCTCTGTCTATCTCTCTTTCTTTCTCTTTCTCTCTTTCATCCCTCCCTCCCATCTCCCCCCCCCTCTCTTGCCTTCCCTCCCTCCCTCTCTCCCTCCCCCTATCTTTGGAGTTGTATTTACCCTTGTGTGTATTTTTTTTCTTCTTTCTAAATTTCTTTTTTTTTTTTCCTCAGTAAGTTTTTTTTTTTCCTCGGTAAGTTTTTTTTCCCCTCTAAAAGTCTCTTTATTTTTTCTTCCTTTTTTTTTTTGAATCTCAGTAAGCATATGTTCACGAGAATGATGAATGCTTTGCCAGACACACTCCACCAGGAAGTCCTCAAATGCTTTAGCGGTTTACCAGCAATTTGCATATTTTGTTTATCTTAATCTTTAATTAATTCTAAAGCCTTTAATCAAAATTTCTTCATGGCGTGGGTACAAATTCATTTAGAAAAAAAAAAAAAATCTGTGACATTTTTTGGTTGCAGTTGAATTCGATGAGACAGTATAAAATATTTTTAATAATGGGGTTATAATGAAAAAAATAGTTTAAACTTACGTATATAAAGATACACATACACATAACTACATATGTACACACACACACACACATATATACATACATACATGCATACATACATACGTACATACATACCTATATCAATACATACATAGATGCATATATATATATATATATATATATATATATATATATATATACACGTGTGTGTGTGTGTGTGTGTGTGTGTGTGTGTGTTTGTGTGTATGTATGCATATGTGTGTGTGTGCTCGTACCTATGTGTCTACACAATGCGAACATGACAGTTATTTATAACACGTGCACAAAGTCCCTACTCTGTCCTTTGACCTTTGCCCTTCCTTCAGCCCTGACAACGGACACTGGACACCCGCCCCAACCCCCTCCCCCTCTCCTCCTACCCCCCCGCCCCCACCCCCACCCCTACAACCACCCATATCCCCGCTCCCAGTTCTACCTTTGCCCCTACCTCCACCCCTATCTCTCCTCCTAACCCCACTCCACCTCTCCTCCTACCCCTATTCCCCCATTATCAACCCTACCTCTCCCTTTACCCCCCCCCCCCCCCCCCAATCCCAGAATCCCAGGATCATCCCTCTCTCGTGTCGTGCGGAGGGAACGAGAGGCCTACAAGCATCTTATAGGCTTAAGAGGCATGGTCACAAAAGCGTTTTCTCCAGCAACACCGTTTGTGATATGGTCCGCCATTCTATGTTACCCTGTGGGCGATTTCTTTGCTGGTCACACTGGGGGAGCAGAATCATCGTCTATGTGCACGATTTTAACGACAAACATGGCTTCTACGATTCCCCGCACGGCCCTCCTCGCAGGTTATTTGTCATCTGCTGTAGAAACTGAGGCTCAGCGATAACGAAAACGACGTATGTGGGTTCGTTCGTGGTTGCAGAGAAGAAATATTTAAAAAAATGTGTATCATACTCTGCTACAGGAACTTCGGTTGGAGGATGATTATAGGCAAGCTCTTTTAAGGAACTTGGAAGACGCGCGTATGTAAACAATTGATGACGTCACGGATACTTTCAATTGGCTATCCTTGCAAAAAGGACAAACACTTGATAAATATAAGGACACAGAAAGCAATATCAATTAAAAAAAAAAACATACCCATTGAAATATATGAGTATTATTATTTGTATACTTGAGTATTCTCTTTTCAGCAGACTACACTCTTGCCATGCCCGCTTCTTCCAAACGATACATATAGTCCGCCTCTGCTGCCGCGCAAAGTAGTAGAATATTACAAATTCGGAAGTTTAAGGAAGTGGAAAAGTTGACGTTACCTCCGCCTTATCATTAGAAAAAAAAAAAAAAAAAAACTCTCGTGTGGCCGCCTCTATAGTTAACATGTACATAGTATACCGACAACATCTGTGTAGCCTTGGATAAGATTGCTTATCAGTTAAAGAGAGGTCACGAAATTTCTTCGGTCTCGCGGTTTCAGTGGGGACAAAATCCTAATGTGGATTACTATTTATCCGACTGTGTGGATGTGCTGATTTTTAAAAAGATTTGTATGTTAGTTGTTTCTTTATATTCTTTATTTCTTTAACTTGGTATTCTATTTATCTATTATGATTATTTTGTGTTTACTTTTTTTTTTTTTTTTTTTTTTTTTAAGGTTTTGTGTAAGCTCTGAATGAGAATATGGCTTTGTATATGTTTATATTTATGTGAATATATGTGTGTATGTAAACACACACACACACACATCTATTCATCAATCCATTTGCTTTCTCTCTCTCTCTCTATCTTTCTTTCTCTTTCTCTATCCATCCATCTATCCATCTATCCATCCATCGATCCATCCGTCCATCCATCCACCCACACATCTATCCATCCATCCCTCTATCAATATCTATCTATCCATCCATCTGTCTACCTATCTCTATTTATCCAAACACTCACCCACCCACCTATCCATCCACCCATCTATCCATCCACCCCCCCACCCCCATCTATCCATCCACTCATCCACTCACCCACCCACCCACCCATCTATCCATCCACCCATTCACCCATCCATCCATCTATACACATAAACCCATCCTTATTCACGGACACGAACAACACGTACATATAAAGAAAGAGCGAGTGAGCGTTCCTCCATTTTTCTCATTCTTTTTTGGGGGGGGATAATGGATAATGTCAAGACAAAGGGATAATGCCAGAAAGGGTTGGATTCTCCGGAAACTCATCAAGGCCCTGATCATCCGTGCCCCCCCTCCCCCTACCCCCTGACCTCCGCCCCTCCCCCCTACCCCATCCCCAGTACGTCCCTATACCTCTTACCTCTTTCGTCTTTTTTTCTCTGTCTCTCTCTCCCCTATCCTTATTATTATTATGTTTTTTCTAATTATTCCTCTCTGTCCTTTCTCCTATTCTTCTTCACCCCCTTTTGCCCTGTCTTCTTATTCTTTCTTCTTATTTTTCTCTTTCTTCCCTTCTTCCTATCCTCCTTCCCGTCCTCTCTTCTCCCTCTCCTTCTTCCTAGCCTCTTCTCATTCGTCCTTCTCCTTATCCCTACCCATCCCTCCTCTCAGTCCTTCTCTCTCTCCTTCTCATTTTTCCTATCCCTCCTCTCACCCTTTTCTCTCTCCATCTCCTTCATCCAATCCCTCCTCTCACCCTTCTCTCTCTCCATCTCCTTCATGCCATCCCTCCTCTCACCCTTCTCTCTCTCCTTCTCCTTCATCTTTTTCCCTCTCCTTCTCTCCCCCGCTCTTTTCTCGTGTTGTCTTCGCCCAGAATCGCCCCTTTGGTCTCCTCTGTTCCTGCAGGAGGAAGAAAGGATCTGAACTCCTTTTGTTGAATGCGATCGTGCCTTTGGGATTCGGTTCCCGGCGCTTGCTTTTGCTTAGTTGGAGCTTCTGCTTTTTCATTTATGATTGTGTGTATATATATATATATATATATATATATATATATATGTGTGTGTGTGTGTGTGTGTGTGTGTGTGTGTGTGTGTGTGTGTGTGTGTGTTTGTGTGTGTGTGTGTGTGTGTGTGTGTGTGTGTGTGTGTGTGTGTGTATGTGTGTGTATGTATATGTATATATAATATGATATATATATATATATTACTTATATATACACACAGGTATAATACACACACACACACACACACACACATATACAGGGGAGTGAGTGAGAGAGTGTGTGTGCGTGCGTGTTTTTACCTACTGTAGCTGTATTTACCTAGTTATTTCAATACGGGATAGAAGGTAAGCTATTTTAGAGATTGTTCCATGTTTCAATAGTCCTGTTTGGAAAACCAAACTTTTTGATAGCCTTGTCGCCTCTATTTACTTTCAACTCTTTACGGTATCCGCTCTTTTTCTTGTGTTCAAAGTTATAAAGTCTTCTTTGTCTAACTTCACTCTCTCTGTAATGTAGTTAAAAAGCATAATCATGTTGCCTCATTTATCATTCAAAGCAACAATTCTTGTTTTCTGTATTTTGTAGCTCATCAATTTGATTATTTGGGCTCGAGTTTTTGGTAATAATTATTCCAAAGTCTTTATTCCTTCTCACCTGTGTTTAATAAATTGTATATAGGTCGATTTTTACTTTTCTGAACCTGACTACGTGGCATTTATTGGTGTTGAATTCCTTTTTCCAAGTACAACTCTCCATGAATAAGTTCTCGATGTTAGTGGCAGGAGACGTGTTTTTTTTTTTCCGTGTCGTCTGCAAACATATACAAATGACTGTCTGGCTTGTAGTGACCCTAAATCATTTTACAGAAACATAATGTGCGCAAAAGACCGATCCTTGAGGTACTCCGCTAGTTGCTCGTCGAGTTCATTTGTCTTTCATGTAGGAATTCCTTCATTCGTTCACACCACTTAGGTGTTCTAATTTTCATAATAGTCTTCTATGTGACGCCTTATTAAACGCCTTTTTAAAGTTAAAGTGTGTGTTTGTCTGTGTGTGTGTGACTGTCTGTGTGTATAGTATGTGTTATAGTTATATTATAAACTTGCAACAACAACAATGAGAATAGTATTGGTAATGTTAATGATGATAGAATAATAAGGATAATAATTATGATAATAAAATTAGGGGTTGTTGTAGTAATAATAATGATAATAGTAATACTAAAATGTTAATGATAATAGTAATGATAATAAAATTAATAGTAACAAGGATGATAATAATAATGATAACAGTCATGTTGATGATGATAACGAAGTATTACTGCTACTAATATTACAACTAATACTATTAGTAGTAATGATAATACTGATAATTATGATGAGGATGATGTTGACATAAGATTATAAATGTTGACGATGATAATAATCAACCATAAAGTGATCATAACATCAACCACAACCAAGAAACAACCAACAAAACCTTAACAGCAACGTCATGTAACATACCCGTCCGCGAAATACCAACAGACAAGTTACCCATCAAAAGATTTCTCTTCCCATTTTCTCATCCAACAGAAAACGGTTGGGCTGAATACCGCCTGTCTCCCCTGGGCTTGATGGAGAGATAAGAGCGCGCTGGGATTATGTATTTTCCGTCTTTGCCTTTGGCGTGGAGGGAAAAGGAGGGAAGGGAGAGATAAAGAAGAAGAAAGGAGAGAGATGAAAAGAAGGTTGAGGAGGTTTGGCGGAGGATGGGGTGGGGGTGAGGAGAGGGGGGAAGTAGAGGAGTGATAAGGGGGGGAGGGAGGGGGAAGGACAAAGGAAGGAGGAAAGAGAAGAAGAAATGGCTAAGAAGGTGGAGGAGGTGGGAGAGGAAGAGGAAACGGAGGAAAAGGAGGAGGAGGAGGAGGAGTGGGAGGAGGAGGAGGAGGAGTGGGAGGAGGAGGAAGAGGGCGAGGAGAAGAAAGAAGGTGAAGGTTTATATAGAGAGATGCATAACTGTATACGTATATGTATATACGTATACGTATAAAATGAAATAAAGAAGTGAATGTTTATATATATATTGTGTGTGTGTGTGTGTGTGTATTAATGTATATATCTATATAAATATATAATATATATGTTATATGTATATCTAATATATATATAGGTAGATAGATAAATATATACTGTAGATAGATAGAGAGAGAGAGAGAGATAGATAGATAGATAGATAGATAGATAGAGAGAGAGAGAGAGAGAGAGAGAGAGAGAGAGAGAGAGAGAGAGAGAGAGAGAGAGAGAAAGAGAGAGAGAAACACACGACATATTTAGGAGTATTATAGTATTATAATGCAGTATAATGAGTTACTTAATAATGTTGATGGATGGAATTATGCTAATTTAGCAAAAAAAAGTAGCTCTAACAATATCAATATTTAGGAGCGACCAACATAATATTATAATGCAGGATAATGAGTTACTTAATAATGTTGATGGAAGGAATTATGCTAATTTAGCATAATGATGATAATAATGATAATGACAGTGATGATGATTATAATAACCGTAATGATAATCACAATGGAAATTATAAAGATCATAATTGTAATAAAATAATGTTAATGATAATTATCTAGAGTGATAACAATAGCAATAATGATAACGATTATAATGTTGATAATAATAATGATATCGATAATAATGATAATAATATTAATAACGATAATAATGATAATACTGTTACTACTACTACTACTAATGATAATAATAATAATGGTAATAATTTTAACAGTGATAATGAAGATGACGATGATACTATTACTACTACTACTTACTACTAATAATAATAATGAAAATAATGATAATGATAGTAATAACAATAATGGCATGATAACAACAATACTAATGATAACAACAACAATGATAATAATAATGATAACAATAATTATGATAATAATGAAGAGACTGACAGACAACAGCATTATTCTCATTTATTCCTTTCCTATTCTTTATCGATATTGTTTCTCTTACCTTTGTGTGTGTGTGTGTGTGTGTGTGTGTGTGTGTGTGTGTGTGTGTGTGTGTGTGTGTGTGTGTGTGTGTGTGTGTGTGTGTGTGTGTGTGTGTGTGTGTGTGTGTGTGTGTGTGTGTGTGTGTGTGTGTGTGTGTGTGTGTGTGTGCGTGTGTGTGAAGACCCAAAGAAAGCTGCATTGATGGGATTTCCTCAGACGTTACGTAATCAGTGTCTTGTCTATAACGAAGTAGCGCAAAGAGGATTGTGTATTTGTTTTGTTTGTCTGTTGGTTTGTCGGTTTGTTTGTTTTTTTGCTTGTTTGCTTATTTTTGAGTGTGCGTGTTTGTTTGTTTGTGTGTGTGTGTGTGTTTGTGTGTGTGTGTGTGTATGTGTATGTGTGTGTGTTTGTATGTTGTGGGAAATTGTCTCTTTGTCTTGATCCGTTGGTTGTCTTTGTCTGTCTGTGTCTTTCTTTCTCTTTCTCATTCTCTATCTCCCTCTCCCTTCCTCTCTTCTTTCCTCTCTCGCTCGCCAGTCTCCCTCTCCCTATCCTTCCAACTAACTCTCACTTTCTCCTGCCTTTTTTTCTTCTATCTCTCTTTCTCTCTCCCTCACTCCTCTTATTCTTCTCTTTCTTTCTCGTCTTCCTTTTCTCCTCTCCTCTCCCCCTCTCCCTCCCTACTGTCTCTCTCTCATTCCCTTTCCTCTCTTTCCTCTTGTCTCTTGTCTTCTCTCTCTCTCTCTCTCTCCTTCCCTCTCCCTTTCTCTCTCTCTCTCTCTCCCTCTTTCCTTCCCTCTCCCTTTCTCTCTCTCTCTCTCTCCTTCCCTCTCCCTTTCTCACACTCTCTCTCTCTCTCCTTCCCTCTCCCTCCCTCTCTCTCTCTCTCTCTCTCTCCCTTTCTCTCTCTCTCTCTCCTTCCCTTTCCCCCCCCCTCTCTCTCTCTCTCTCCTTCCCTCTCTCTCTCCTTCCCTCTCCCCCTCTCTCTCTCTCTCTCTCTCCTTACCTCTCCCTTTCTCTCTCTCTCTCTCCTTCACTTTCCCTCTCTCCTTCCCTAGAGGCTAATCCCTTGAAAACATGAGCTGGTTCTTGTCCACCGATCTAGGCTCTCAAATTCCAGATTCTCGACGGCTGAAGATTTGTCACTTGACGATCAGCTTGCGTGGCGCCCGTAGTCAATCCTGATCTTTGTTTATTCTGTTTTATTTGTTCTGTTTGATTGAATTTCATTATTTTTATCATCATTATTATTTGGTGTGGTGTTTCCTAGTTCTTCAGGTCGTTAGTGTGATTCGAATAATGCGTTGGTTTATGGAGGTAATGTGTGTACTAATAAAAAAAAAAAAAAGAGGCACGAGTTATGAGGGTTTGCGAAGTTTATATATTCAGATCCCTCGCAGGACACGTAGCAGGGGGTCCGAATGTATAATTCGGGAATCCAATGATATTGCTGGTCTGCATACACATATCGGATCAGTGAGACCTTTAACAAGATGAATTATTCAAATGGTCAGAGGCATATGAAAGATGATAAAATATAGGTGAAGGGGAGAGAATATATATATATATATATATATAAATAAATATATATATTTATAATTTCTTTATTTATTCACACACATACTCACACACACACACACGCAAACACACACACACACACAAACACACACACACACACACATATATATATAGACACAAACATTCCCATATTTTTTTCTCTCCCTCTTTCGCTATCCCTCCCTCTCTCTTTCTTACCCTTCCATTCTCTCTTTCTTTCTCTTCCCTTCCCACTTTCTTACCCTTCCCGTCTCCCTATCCCTCCCTCTGTCTTCCCCTCCCTCCCTCTCCTTGTCTTCCTCGTTCTCTTTCTCCCCCTTTCTCTATCCCTCTCTCTGTCTTCCTCCTCCCTCCCTCTCCTTTTTTACTCTTCTCTCTTTCTTCTCTTCCTCTTTCTATTCTTCCCTCTGTGTCCCCACTCCCTCTCTCCTTCTCTCTGTCTTCCCTCTCCCCTTCTCTCATTCTCTCGCCTTCTATCTTTATCCCTCCCTCTGTCTTCCCCCTCCCTTTCTCTCTTTCTCTCCTCACCCCCTCTCTCCACCCCTCCTTCTCTCTTTATCTCCCTCTGTCTTCCCGCTCTCCTTCTCTCTTTCCCTCCACTTCTCTCTTTCTCACTGCCCTCACTTTCCCTCATTCTCTCTCTTTCTCTTCCCTTCACTCTTTCTCTCCCCTTCTCTCTTTCTCTCCCCTTCCTCTCTTTCTCTCTCTCTCTCTTTCTCTCCCTCTGTCTTCCCGCTCTCCTTCTCTCATTATCTAATCTTCTCTGTTTATCCCTCCCTCTCTCTCATTCTCTCCCTCTCTCTTTCTCTCCCTCCCTCTCTTTCGTTCCCCTTCTCTTTTTCTCTCTCTCTCCTTCTCTCTTTCTCTCCCTCTCTTTCTTTCGTCCTCCTTCTCTTTCTCTCCCCTTTTCTCTTTCCCTCCCTCTCTCTCTTCCGTCCTCCCTCTCTTTCTCTCCCCTTCTATCTTTCTCTCCCTCTCTTTCTTTCGTCCTCCCTCTCTTTCTCTCCCCTTCTCTCTTTCCCTCCCTCTCTCTCTTCCGTCCTCCCTCTCTTTCTCTCCCCTTCTATCTTTCTCTCCCTCTCTTTCTTTCGTCCTCCCTCTCTTTCTCTCCCCTTCTCTCTTTCCCTCCCTCTCTCTCTTCCGTCCTCCCTCTCTTTCTCTCCCCTTCTATCTTTCTCTCCCTCTCTTTCTTTCGTCCTCCCTCTCTTTCTCTCCCCTTCTCTCTTTCCCTCCCTCTCTCTCTTTCGTCTTCCCTCTCTTTCTCTCCCCTTCTATCTTTCTCTCCCTCTCTTTCTTTCGTCATCCCTCTCTTGCTCTCTCCTTCTCTCTTTCTCTCCCTCTCTCTCTTTCGTCCTCCCTCTCTTTCTCTCCCCTTCTCTCTTTCCCTCCCTCTCTCTCTTTCGTCTTCCCTCTCTTTCTCTCCCCTTCTATCTTTCTCTCCCTCTCTTTCTTTCGTCATCCCTCTCTTGCTCTCTCCTTCTCTCTTTCTCTCCCTCTCTCTCTTTCGTCCTCCCTCTCTTTCTCTCCCTCTCTCTCTTTCGTCCTCCCTCTCTTGCTCTCCCCTTTTCTCTTTCTCTCCCTCTCTTTCTTTCGTCCTCCCTCTCTTTCTCTCCCCTTCTATCTTTCTCCCCCTCTCTTTCTTTCGTCTTCTCTCTCTTTCTCTCCCCTTCTCTCTTTCTCTCCCTTTCTCTCTTTCGTCCTTCCTCTCTTTCTCTCCCTCTCTTTCTTTCGTCCTCCCTCTCCTTCTCTCTTTCTCTCCCTCTCCCTCTTTCGTCCTACCTCTCTTTCTCTCCCCTTCTCTCTTTCTCTCCCTCTCTCTCTCTTTCGCCCCCCCCCCCTCGGAGGCAAACTACAACGACAACTTAGTCAGAAGTTGCGCCCTAACTAACGAGGTCATTACTCGAAGAATTCAGTTCCTTATCACTGAAATAATAATAATTTCGGATCTAGTTAAGAGGGGGAAAAAATATATATATAGCTCTAACTTTGGAACTGATTCGGCTCGGCAATAACGTTTTCTCTGTGGATGAAAGTTTGTGCAAAGTGGCGCGGGGTCGATGTTGATTTTTGAATCTTGTTCTTTTAAAAGCCTCTTTTTTTTTTTTTTTTTTCCTCCACGCTCTTTGACATGACGCGTTGGCGGGAGATTTGCTGTGTTTTGTAGTTTACGAGTTCTGTAGTTTGTGGATATTTGTGGATACTGATGTATTGTTTTTTTTTTATATTTATGATTGTATTCACCGTCAGACTCATATTGCAGCGTGCTTATAGTTTTTTTTTTCACTTAATTTGTGATTAGGGGAAAAAAAAAGAAAAAAAAAATCCACGAAAAAAATACGATTTATATTCACCGCCGACAGGAACGTATAGCAGTGACCCTAAATCGAGGTCATTTAAAACTCAAAATACGAAGCCGTCCTCAGCATCATACCCCCCCCCCCCCCCGCGAGACGCACCTGTGAAAATGGCGCCGTGCTGGATTTTTCCTCTTTTGTCAGCGATTCCCCTCCATTCTCCGACAAAGATCAAGTGAAAGAGAGAGAGAGAGAGAGAGAGAGAGAGAGAGGGGGAGAGAGGGAGAGGGAGAGAGAGGGGAGAGGGAGAGAGGCGGAAAAACGCGGAGAGAGAGAAAAAAAGAGGAAGATAGAGAAAGGAGGAGGAAGAAAATAAATAAATAAATAAAGAAAGAAAGAAAGATAGATAAAGAGAGAGAGAGAAAGAGAAAAATGATTCTTCCATTCATTCGTCCCTTCTCTATTCAACAAGCGCGGCTCACTGTGAGACTCTATGTATCTATCGCCACCCTCGACAGCTTGTGTGTGTGTGCGTGTTTTTGAAAGTGTTTTTTTCATTCGTTTATTTCTTTTTTTTTTCTTTTTTTTTTTTTTTTTTTTGGTTCACGTGCTCTTCGCTACATGCTATCTTTTTATAGGGCCGGACTGCTGTATCTAGAATGTCACTATTTTGTCCAGTCAGCTATAAAATACTGAACAAGCACCATATTTCTCTCGTAATATTTCGTACAGTGAGTTTTTTTTTCAACTGTTTTCGTTTTCTTTATGTTCTCATCACTCTGACCTAAAGATAAGGGTGATTGTGATGATGAGGATGAAGGTGATGGTGATAATGATGATAGTGATGATAATGGTGTAGATGTTGATAACGATAATATTGATAATGATGATGATGATAATAATAATAATAACAATAATGATGATGATGACGATGATAACAATGATGATACTACTACTAATAATAATAACAATAATAATGGTGATGACGATGATAATAATGGTGATCATGATAATAATGATAATAATAGTGATAATAAACAATGATAATACTAATACTACTAACTACAACAACAACAACAACAACAATAATTATAATAATAATAATAATAATAATAATAATAATAATAATAGTGATAAAGAAAATAATGCTGATAATGATAAAAAATATGCTGATGACGGTTATAATGATAACGCTTGGAATCTCTCCTAGTCTATTCTCAATATATATTTTTTTCTCTTACAGTAGTTAATCTGTTTCTTTCGTTTATGCTTGTTTTCTCTCTTCCCTCTCTCTCTTTCGTTTCCTTTTATCTCTGTCTCTTTTCTCTGCCTTTCTGTCTTTTTCTATGTGTCTCACTCCCTTTCTCTCTCACTATGTTTTTTTTCTCTCCCTTTCCCCCCATCTCTTTAGATTTCCTTTTGTTTCTGACCTTATATCTGTTTGTTTGTCTATCTCTCTCTCTCTCTCTCTCTCTCTCTCTCTCTCTCTCTCTCTCTCTCTCTCTCTCTCTCTCTCTCTCTCTCTCTCTCTCTCTCTCCTCTCTCCCATCTCTCTCTCCTCCTCCTCCTCTCCCTCCCCCTCTATCTGGCTTCAGAGCTCTAAGTTTAACAACATCAGCTTTACTAACGATGTGCTCTGTGCCTTTGATAACCACGAATTCTCTTACCTTATTTTTAGACGTATCTAAAGCCTTCGACACAACTTTCTATCAAATTCTTTTAAATAAACCTCGAGTCTAGTTTTCGTGGTCAATCACATTGAAGGTTTCAGACTTGTCCGTCAAGCATTATGCATTATGTCCATATGACTGGGAAATCTTCAGCCTTTCTTCCAGTCATAAGTAGAGTACCTCAAGGCTCTATCTTGCGGTCACTGCCTTATATTTTATGCATTTATAATATGTGTAGAGTATCCTTCGCCTTGCGGTCTATGTTATTTGTCGATGGATGCAATACTGATAGTCTCATGAATAAAATGAAGAAAGAACTTAGGAGCATTGATAACTTAGTAACTTCAAGGAAACTGATCGTTAACGCAGACAAAACCCATCATATTTTCTTCAACAGGTAAAAGACATTCTCCTACTCGCTTACATTAGATTATCATCAGTAATGGTATTATAAGGGAAGCAGAGAATACTAAATTCTTGGGAGTTATTGTAAACAAACACTTTCACTGACGTAGATATAACAAATATATCACTGAATATTTTAATATGTACGGAATAAAGAAACAAAAATGTATGGCCCACTCTATTTAAAGCACAACCACTTTAAAAACGAAGCTGGGTTATCAATGCATTTTTTTTTTTTTTTTTGTATACTCAAACATGACTCACTGCTGATCAGCGTGGGAGTGGAATAAACAACACATCATTAAATCATCTTATAGTCATGCAAAAGAAAGTAATAAGAGCGATCAATAAGTCTAATAAAAAACAAAACAAAAAAACCAAAACAGAAACACTAACAATTCATTCATCAATTTAAAACGGTTGAAATTAAAAGACATTTATACTTTCGCAAGTTCGGTATCCACCTACAAATACTAATATAACTTAATGTCTTAATATAACCTTACATAACTTCACTTTCACCCTCAAACTATTATAACAACGTCATAAATAGCGTCTATTCCAAAAGAGACAAAGTTACAGTCTGCCCTCCCTCGGTTTCCTCATCGGAGCCTCAGAACCATGTCACAGATAACGTAGTGCGGTTATTTTCAGTAGCATTCCTCCCGACATCAACTCAAAAGCCACTCTAGGCAGCTTTAAATCTCGCTCGAAATCCTGTCTAATTGGCAGCTACTTTGGGAAAACACTTTAGGAAGAAGCATAGGATAATCTTTTCTTGAATCGAGTGTCGAATCTTGTTTTCGAGTTTATATTTAGATATTATTGTATGTTTTTACTTCGAATTCTGCTACTAATGTGCTTTTTTTGTTTTTTTTTTCCTTAAAGCTCCATTTAACTGTGATTTTTGTTATTATTAGTTTCAATGCTAAATATATGTTTAATATATTTGCACTTCTTTGTAATTATCTTCTTCATAATGCCACGTAATCCTTTGTGTTATGTAATTATGTCACAGTAAATTACATATTTTGTGATTATTACAATTATTTTTTCCCAACGTAATGCTTCCTTTGCCTTTGTGTTGAATCATAACGTTCCCTTGAATTGCATTTTTTTTGTAATTATAAAGTTCTGTTTTCATTTAGTGTTTTCCTATTCATGTAATTTAAAGAAACTTGAGCCGTGATTGTAGTTATTTTTGGTCCAGTATTGGTAATCTGCTGATCTTTTTAAGGTGTACAGTTTACCAAAGTCTTTTCGCTCACCCTTTCCCTTTCGCTCTCTCTCACTCTTTATTGCTTTATTCTCCTTTCATTCTACCTTTTTGCTTCTCTCTCTCCCTCTTTCATTTGC
>NC_061823.1:14050320-14062820 GCF_019202785.1 Penaeus chinensis | reverse complement strand
GAGGGCTTGCTATCTCTATACTGATCGTAATGCCTTATGGTACAGCTTTCAGGCCTTTGAGTGTTCGTCAGATCTATTAGTTCTTCCTTATGAGAACTTTTCAATATATGTGTAACCCTAGCAAGAGGCATCCCAAGATCTATGTTCACAGTATCTATGCTACAGGCTTCCTTCGCCAATTTGTCTACGTGGTCGTGCTTGTTTATGCCAACATGAGATGGTATCCATACAAATTGAATGTTAAAATTGCGCTCCATTGCACAAGTTACGTTACGCTTAATGCAACTCACAATTTCCTCATCGCCACCTGCTTTGAAAGAATTTAATGTTCAAAGAGCACTCTGAGAGTCACAGAAAACTACTCCAGAGCCCCGAGACATTAAGAATTCCGTTGCAAGAAGTATACCTGCCAGCTCCGTTTGTGTAGTGCTGGCCCAATTTTGCACTCTCATATTAACTTGATGTTGTAGTAAGCTATTTTTGTATACAGTTCAAGCACAACCAGCTTTGTATCCAGACTGTACGGATCCGTCAACGTAACACTCGTATACATCATCGCCCATAGACTCTGTGTGTTCCTTTACCGTTGCTAATGCAATTTGTTGTAACACGCAGGTTTTTTAGTTTAGTCCTTTATTTACCACCCTGGCTAACTGCACAGGCGTGGGCAAGCTGTGGTACATTTGATGCATGGTCGTAACATCATATAGTGGTATGACATTTGAAATTTAGGCTATAACATTATTATGATAAGTACTATATCAGTTACAGGAAAGGAACAATTACAGTCCTTTATCTACTCATCTGCCACGCCGGCGTACAGCTTGGGCGTAGAAAGGCATTGCTACATTTCATGTGTGGTCATGTGATACTACATTCCAAATTTGGGATACAACATAAGTATATCTTCTAAGATATCAGATGATATGAAATTGTTACATAGTTCACCGTACCTCATGAGACCACGTGTTCTTTTTTTTTAGTTTAGTCCTTTATTTACCACCCTGGCTAACTGCACAGGCGTGGGCAAGCTGTGGTACATTTAATGCATGGTCATAACATTACATAGTGTTACATTTGAATTTTAGCCTATAACATTGCTATGAGTACTTATATCAGTTTAAGGAAAGGAACAATTGCACAGTCCTTTATCCACTCATCTGCCACGCCGGCATATAGCTTGGGCGTGGGAAAGCATTAATACATTTTATATTCGGTTATGTGATACTACATTCCAAATTTAGGATACAACATAAGTATATCTTCTAGGGCATCAGATGATATGAAGTAGTTACATAGTTCTCCGTACCTCATGCTAGGTGGCCTGAAAGGCTGTATCACATGGCACTCTGAGATATAATGTACAAGTGTTCGCTTATATTCTTCATTACACAGTTTACACTTAGTTTCTTCGACATTACAAACTGTACTGACCTGCCAATACAATCTATACCCAAGCCTGATTCTTGCAGTCACAACATCACACTGTCTTGTTCTTGTTTTATATAAACCATAGATGAAGGAATCTTGCCTAAACCGGTCATAGTGCTTTATGCTACAGCTTTCAGGGCGCTGAGAATTAATCAACTCAGTCAAGTCCTCTCTGAAGGAGGCTTTAATGATGTAGAAAATCCTAGAAAGAGGTATCCCAAGATCTATGTCCACACTTTGTTTGTCACATGCTGACTTTGCTAGGCGATCAGCATGATCATGCCTAGGGATTCCAACATGCGATGGAATCCACACAAAACGTATATTATGGCCTCGTTCTTTTGCACGATACACGTTTATCCTGATGTCATTTGCAATATTTCCCGCACCTTTGTCTAGAGTGTTCAGAGCCTGGAGAGCACTCTGTGAATCGCAGAAAATGACCCCTGAGCCTTGTTTCAATAGAAATTCGGTGGCCATGAGTATTCCTGCCAACTCGGTTTGCATAGTGCTAGCCCAGTCATGAACCCTCCTACAATCCTGGTGCTGCAAAATATTGTTTTTATATACAACAAAAGCGCATTCTGCTCTGCACCCAGACTGCAAGGATCCGTCAGTGTAGCATTCATATACATTGGAAAGAGTGTCTAGATGCTCATTTATACTTGCAAGTGCATACTGTTTAAGTATAGCAGGGGGGGCACTGTCTTTTTAACACGCAGGAAAAATTATAACACGGCGTCTTTCGACCGTAGAGTTCATCATCTCTACCGCAGTTATCAGGATATCCGCTTTTGAATAATATTTATGAGGGATAACGGATATGACGAGTCGATGTTGCTTTATTGGCTATATGTAGTAGGAATTACGACAGGGTGTATAATCCTAGTTAGCAACTCACTCCTAAATTGATATGATCGTCCTTATAACTATTTTCTGGTTTCTTTAATCTAATATTTACTTATCTTTGCTAATCTTAAGGTTAAATTATTCATTATATTTATGTAAGCAACCTTTGGATATTGAACGAAGGAAAGATAAATAAGGAATGAGCTAATATCGCTTATATATATATATATATATATATATATATATATATATATACACACACACACACACACACACACACACACACAGACACACACACAGACACACACGCACAGACACACACACACACGCACACACACACAAACACACACACACACACATATATATGTATATATATGTATATATATGTATATATATGTATATGTATATATATATATATATATATATATATATATATATATTGAATATACTAAGCGCTTATATTTTCCGGCGATAACTGTCATTAAATCGGTGAGACATGAAATAACACTGGCCTTTTATGATCAGTAATGACTGCAAAACGTTAAACTAATTCCTTTGTGGATATATTTCAATGGCGACAACCCGGGAGGCGTGCGTGTCATTAAAAAAATATTCCAGGTGGACAGCACTACTTTACGAGGCGGATGGCTGCAGCTGTGGTGTTGTGCGTCAAGTGTTAGTAAACAAAGTTAAATACAAAGTGTTATATCAGTATTTAATGGCCATTTGCATAAATTTTAATAATTTTGGATTTAAATGACTAAATAAAATTCTTGGACTTGTAAAACAATTAAAAGAACGACTCGTACAATTTAGGAAGTCAGTTGCCAAGTAGAATTACGTATTCTGCCGCGGAATCCACCATAGCAGGTGAATTTTGCCAAACAAACACGAAATAACAGATATGTATAATGAAAAAAGATGATTGACTGACCAGTAGGAATTTGAAAGTAGACACATGGAAGGCGCGACAAAGAGACGGAGACAAGGGAGAAGAAATCTGGAAGAAGAGACAAGGGAGAGATTTAGTAAGTGAAGTATGGAAATTGAATTGTGGAAGGATAGACACGGAAGAAGAAATCTGGAAAGAGAGAAACGGATGGAGAAATCTGGAGAGAGAAAAAAATAAAAATATCTGGAAAGAGAGAAACGGAACGAGAAACCTGGACAGAAAGACAAGGGAGACATCGAGAAAGAGAAACACAGAAGAATAAACTTGAGGAGAAAGGCATGGAAGGAGAAATCTGAAAGGAGAGACACAGAGAGAGCTATCTAGAGGGAATATAAGAGACACACCTAGATAGAGAAATATAGAAAGACAGATCTGAAAACGAAATAACTAGCAGGATCTACCCGGAAGGAGATACCTGGGGAGACAATGCATGATTCTCTCGTGAAAAGGCTAATAATATCCCAATGCTTAATTGCCGTTTGCGTTAATCATTTCAAATCTAATAACCATATTACAACGGCGCACGAGCGGAAATGTTTGTGGTGATAAACATAATGCCAAACCATTTATACTTGATAATGACTGAAATATTTTTTTTGTGTGTGTGTGTGTTTTGCTTTAACTGTAGCGTGAGAATCTGTGATTAGCATAATGAATGGCGTGGGAATTTAACTGGAAGGAGAAAATAATGATGATACAAGGAGACTGTAATGAGAAATGGTATTCCGAGAATGGGAGATTAATGAGGGGAAAGAAAAGGGTGAGTGAGTGAGGGAAGAAAGGATAATGCTAATAAAAATGAGGGATGAAGAGGGGAAGAAAATTATTATAGAAAGGGATAAAAAATAGATAGTTTAAATGTGTATACAAGAAAGGTGGGGGGGGGGGGGCGAGTTATCAGAATGAGTGAAAATAACCCGTGAATGAGGCGGATGAGGGGCCAGGGGGTGGATGAGGGGCCAGGGGTTGGATGAGGGGCGTGGGGGGTGGATGAGGGGCCAGGGGGTTGATGAGGGGCCAGGGGGTGGATGAGGGGCCAGGGGGTGAATGAGGGGCCAGGGGGTGGATGAGGGGCCAGGGGGTGGATGAGGGACCAGGGGGTGGATGAGGGGCCAGGGGGTGGATGAGGGGCGAGGGGGGTGGATGAGGGGCTAGGGGATGGATGAGGGCCAGGGGGTGGATAAGGGGCCAGGGGGTGGATGAGGGGCCAGGGGGTGGATGAGGGGCCAGGGGGTGGATGAGGGACCAGGGGGTGAGGGGCCAGGGGGTGGTTGAGGGGCCAGGGGTGGATGAGGGGCCAGGGGATGGATGAGGGGCTAAGGGGTGGATGAGGGGCCGGGGGATGGATGAGGGGCCGGGGGGTGGATGAGGGGCGAGGGGGTGGACGAGGGGCCGGGGGGTGGATGAGAGGCCGGGGGGTGGATGAGGGGCGAGGGGGTGGATGAGGGGCCAGGAGGTGGATGAGGGGCCAGGGGGTGGACGAGGGGCCAGGGGGGGGATGAGGGGCCAGGGGGTGGATGAGGGGCCAGGGGGTGGATGAGGGGCCAGGGGCTGGATGAGGGGCCGGGGGGTGGACGAGGGGCCGGGGGGTGGACGAGGGGCCGGGGGGTGGACGAGGGGCCGGGGGGTGGATGAGGGGCCGGGGGGTGGACGAGGGGCCGGGGGGTGGACGAGGGGCCGGGGGGTGGACGAGGGGCCGGGGGGTGGACGAGGGGCCGGGGGGTGGACGAGGGGCCGGGGGCTGGATGAGGGGCGAGGGGGGTGGATGAGGGGCCGGGGGGTGGATGAGGGGCCGGGGGGTGGACGAAGGGCTAGGGGGTGGATAAGGGGCCGGGGGTGGATGAGGGGCCAGGGGGTGGACGAGGGGCGAGGGGGGTGGATGAGGGGCCAGGGGGTGGATGAGGGGCCAGGGGGTGGATGAAGGGTCATGGGGTGGATGAGGGGCCAGGGGTGGATGAGGGGCCAGGGGGTGAATGAGGGGCCAGGGGGTGAATGAGGGGCCAGGGGGTGGATGAGGGGCCAGGGGGTGGATGAGGGGCCAGGGGGTGAATGAGGGGCCAGGGGGTGAATGAGGGGCCAGGGGGTGGATGAGGGGCCAGGGGGTGGATGAGGGGCCAGGGGGTGAATGAGGGGCCAGGGGGTGGATGAGGGGCCGGGGGGTGGATGAGGGGCCGGGGGTGGACGAGGGGCCGGGGGGTGGATGAGGGGGCCAGGGGATGGATGAGGGGCCAGGGGGTGGATGAGGGGCCAGGGGGTGGATGAGGGGCCAGGGGGTGGATGAGGGGCCAGGGGATGGATGAGGGGCCAGGGGATGGATGAGGGGCCAGGGGGTGGATGAGGGGCGAGAGGGTGGATGAGGGGCCAGGGGGTGGATGAGGGGCCAGGGGGTGGATGAGGGGCCAGGGGGTGGATGAGGGGCCAGGGGGTGGATGAGGGACCAGGGGGTTGATGAGGGACCAGGGGGTGGATGAGGGGCGAGGGGGTGGATGAGGGGCCGGGGGGTGGACGAGGGGCGAGGGGGGTGGACGAGGGGCGAGGGGGGTGGATGAGGGACCAGGGGGTGAATGAGGGGCCAGGGAGTGGATGAGGGGCCAGGGGGTGGATGAGGGGCCGGGGGGTGGACGAGGGGCCGGGGGATGGATAAGGGGCCGGGGGGTGGACGAGGGGCGAGGGGGGTGGATGAGGGGCCAGGGGGTGGATGAGGGCGAGGGGGGTGGATGAGGGGCCAGGGGGGTGGATGATGGGACCAGGGGGTTGATGAGGGACCAGGGGGTGGATGAGGGGCCGGGGGGTGGATGAGGGGCCAGGGGGTGAATGAGGGGCAGGGAGTGGATGAGGGCCAGGGAGTGGATGAGGGGCCAGGGAGTGGATGAGGGGCCGGGGGGTGGATCGAGGGGCCGGGGGATGGATAGGGGGGGGGTGGATGAGGGCGAGGGGCTGGAGAGGGGCGAGGGGGGTGGATGAGGGGCCGGGGGGTGGAGAGGGGCCGGGGGATGGAAAGGGGCCGGGGGGTGGATGAGGGGCGGGGGATGGACGAGGGGCCGGGGGTGGACGAGGGGCGGGGGGTGGATGAGGGGCCGGGGGTGGAGAGGGGCCCGGGGGTGGACGAGGGGCGGGGCTGGATGAGGGGCGAGGGGGGTGGATGAGGGGCCGGGGGGTGGATGAGGGGCGGGGGGTGGACGAAGGGCTAGGGGTGGATAAGGGCGGGGGTGGATGAGGGGCCAGGGGGTGGACGAGGGGCGAGGGGGGTGGATGAGGGGCCAGGGGGTGGATGAGGGGCCAGGGGGTGGATGAAGGGTCATGGGGTGGATGAGGGGCCAGGGGTGGATGAGGGGCCAGGGGGTGAATGAGGGGCCAGGGGGTGAATGAGGGGCCAGGGGGTGGATGAGGGGCCAGGGGGTGGATGAGGGGCCAGGGGGTGAATGAGGGGCCAGGGGGTGAATGAGGGGCCAGGGGGTGGATGAGGGGCCAGGGGGTGGATGAGGGGCCAGGGGGTGAATGAGGGGCCAGGGGGTGGATGAGGGGCCGGGGGGTGGATGAGGGGCCGGGGGTGGACGAGGGGCCGGGGGGTGGATGAGGGGGCCAGGGGATGGATGAGGGGCCAGGGGGTGGATGAGGGGCCAGGGGGTGGATGAGGGGCCAGGGGGTGGATGAGGGGCCAGGGGATGGATGAGGGGCCAGGGGATGGATGAGGGGCCAGGGGGTGGATGAGGGGCGAGAGGGTGGATGAGGGGCCAGGGGGTGGATGAGGGGCCAGGGGGTGGGTGAGGGGCCAGGGGGTGGATGAGGGGCCAGGGGGTGGATGAGGGACCAGGGGGTTGATGAGGGACCAGGGGGTGGATGAGGGGCGAGGGGGTGGATGAGGGGCCGGGGGGTGGACGAGGGGCGAGGGGGGTGGACGAGGGGCGAGGGGGGTGGATGAGGGACCAGGGGGTGAATGAGGGGCCAGGGAGTGGATGAGGGGCCAGGGGGTGGATGAGGGGCCGGGGGGTGGACGAGGGGCCGGGGGATGGATAAGGGGCCGGGGGGTGGACGAGGGGCGAGGGGGGTGGATGAGGGGCCAGGGGGTGGATGAGGGGCGAGGGGGGTGGATGAGGGGCCAGGGGGTGGATGAGGGACCAGGGGGTTGATGAGGGACCAGGGGGTGGATGAGGGGCCGGGGGGTGGATGAGGGGCCAGGGGGTGAATGAGGGGCCAGGGAGTGGATGAGGGGCCAGGGAGTGGATGAGGGGCCAGGGAGTGGATGAGGGGCCGGGGGGTGGACGAGGGGCCGGGGGATGGATAAGGGGCCGGGGGGTGGATGAGGGGCGAGGGGGTGGACGAGGGGCGAGGGGGGTGGATGAGGGGCCGGGGGGTGGATGAGGGGCCGGGGGATGGATAAGGGGCCGGGGGGTGGATGAGGGGCGAGGGGATGGACGAGGGGCCGGGGGTGGACGAGGGGCGAGGGGGGTGGATGAGGGGCTAGGGGATGGATGAGGGCTAGGGGGTGGATGAGGGGTCAGGGGGTGGACGAGGGGCGAGGAGATGGGTGAGGGGCCAGGTGGTGGATGAGGGGCGAGGGGGGTGGACGAGGGGCGAGGGGATGGATGAGGGCTAGGGGGTGGATGAGGGGCGAGGGGGGTGGACGAGGGGCGAGGGGGGTGGATGAGGGGCCGGGGGGTGGATGAGGGGCCAGGGTGTGGATGAGGGGCTAGGGGATTGATGAGGGCTAGGGGGTGGACGAGGGGCGAGGGGGTGGATGAGGGGCCAGGGGGTGGACGAGGGGCCAGGGGGTGGACGAGGGGCCAGGGGGGGGGAGTAGGGGCCAGGGGGTGGATGAGGGGCGAGGGGGTGGACAAGGGGCCAGGGGATGGACGAGGGGCCAGGGGGTGGACGAGGGGCCAGGGGGTGGACGAGGGGCCAGGGGGTGGACGAGGGGCCAGGGGGTGGACGAGGGGCCAGGGGGTGGACGAGGGGCCAGGGGGTGGACGAGGGGCCGGGGGGTGGACGAGGGGCCGGGGGGTGGATGAGGGGGCCAGGGGATGGATGAGGGGCCAGGGGGTGGATGAGGGGCCAGGGGGTGGATGAGGGGCCAGGGGATGGATGAGGGGCCAGGGGATGGATGAGGGGCCAGGGGGTGGATGAGGGGCCAGGAGATGGATGAGGAGCCAGGGGGTGGATGAGGGGCCAGGGGGTGGATGAGGGGCCAGGGGGTGGATGAGGGGCCAGGGGGTGGATGAGGGACCAGGGGGTTGATGAGGGACCAGGGGGTGGATGAGGGGCCAGGGGGTGGATGAGGGGCCAGGGGATGGATGAGGGGCCGGGGGGTGGATGAGCAGCGAGGGGGGTGGATGAGGGGCCAGGGGGTGGGTAAAGGTAGGGAGGAGAATATTGACCTTCCTCTCCCCTTCCCTTCCACAGGAGACGTCAAGAGGGGAAGCGACGGGACCTTTCCCTTACCTATTAACCCCTCCCCCCCACACACACTCCACCCTCCTTCCACCCCCCACACCCCCTTCACCCTCCAGACACATCCCCACCCTTCATCCCCCTTCCATCTACCCCCCCACCCTACACCTACCCTCACCCCCACCCCCCACCCACCCCAACCCCCCCAACATGACTCTCTGGCTCTCGCTTCAATGTGATGTTATCATTGACCGGATGCTGAGGGGGGGGGGGGGTAGGGGTAGGGGGAAGGTGGTGGTGTGGGGGTAGTGTGGGAGAGGAGGGGGAGGGGAGGGGGTGGGGGTGACGTTGGGGGGATATTGTGGAAAGGGGGGGGAGGAGAGGGAGGAGGAAGAGGGCGGATGCTGTGGAGGGATGGGGGTAGGGGTGGGGTTGGGGAAGGGGAGGAGGGGAGGGAGGGAGGGAGGGAGGGTGAGGGGGGCGGTAGGTGCCCAGTTGATGATGATGATGATGTCTGCTTGCATGCATCCTCCGCTTTGCTTGTTTCTAAGCTTTCGTGCCTTTGTGTGTTTATCCGGTATTTTTTGTGTCATTCTTAAAATTCTTTGTGTATAATGACATGCATTTCTCTCTCTCTGTTTGTATGTCTGTCTGTCTCTCTCGCTCTCTCTTTTATCTAACTCTCTTTCTCTCTCTCTCATTTATCTGCCTGTCTGTGTCTATTTGTCTGTCTGTTCTCATTCTATCTCTCTCTCTCATTTATCTATCTGTCTGTATCTGTGTCTATCTATCTGTCTGTCTCTCTATCTCTATCTCTGTCTCTCCTCTTTATGTGTCTGTCAGTCTCTCTTTCTCTCTCTTTCTTTTATCTGTCCGTGTGTCTGTGTCTCCTTTATGTTTCTATCTATTTATTGGTCTTTATGTGTCTGTCTGTCAGTCTCTCTCTCTCTCTCTCTCTCTCTTTGTATCTCTCTCTCTCTCCTTTATTTGTCTCAGTGTCTATCTTTCCTTTATGTGTCTATGTATTTATTTGTCTTTATGTGTCTGTCTGTCTGTCTGTCTCTCTCTCTCTCTATCTCTCTCTTTGTCTCTCTCTCTCTCTCTCTCTCTCTCTCTTTGTCTCTCTCTCTCTCTCTCCTTTATTTGTACCTGTGTCTATCTCTCTTTTATGTGTCTATGTATTTATTTGTCTTTATGTGTCTGTCTGTCTATCCATCTCAAACAACAAAATCCAACATCACCCGACTCACGGCGATGTTTCGAAGCCAAGGAAGAGAGCATATCCCAAGGTAAACACAAGACAGGTAACCTCATTTCCATTATAATATTTTCACCGAGACGGAGTGGAGCTGCGTGTATTAAAGCACCCTGGCTTATCACGTCTGGCGTTACAGCTCTTGCGACAAAATAGTGCGAATGTAATGCTAAGACTCGATTTTTACCTTTGTGTCGTGGCGCAAGATAAATATTTACAAAATTGCAGGATAAGTTGTAGGTTTTTGCCAAATTTGAACCGAATCGCAAATGTATTCATGTGTATTTAAAGATGTTACACATGTTCTAGAAATATAGGTATGTAGAATTGCACTATATGCAATAGCTTTTGCCAAATTGCTAAATATCAACCGAATTTCAAATGTCCTCATATGTAATAAAGAAGTTACAGATATTTAAACCCGAGAGTCTGGACACGATCACCGCATTCCAGCAGTATTAACCAGCGCCATAAAATTGCACTACAAGTAATACGGTTTGTCAAATATCAACCATATTGCAAATATCATCATGGCCAATAAAAAGTAATATACATTTCAACCAGAGAGCCTAGCCACTATCACTGAATTCCCACTGTGTTACCAAGTATCGCGACAATGATGGAGAATGTACGAAAAAGTGGATTTTTTTCTAGTGGTTGAGGTAGGTGACGACAAGGCATAGCCGACGGAGGTTTGAAATACACAGTCGATGTATGGTTGTAGGGATCTATATAAAGTTATCTATAGGGGTCTATAGATAGTTGGGTATATATATATATATATATATATATATATATATATATATACACACACACACACACACACACACACACACACACACACACACACACACGCACACACACACACACACACAAGCAAACACACACACATACACACACACACACACAGACACACACACACACACACACACACATATATATATATATATATATATACACACACATACACACATATGGGTGGGTGCTTCATGCTCGGGATGATGTGAAGCGATGGTGTGGTAGCCTAGTTAGCGTTAAGTGCCTGCTTGCATGCCTTCCCGCTTTCAGCTGCCACCGCTGGCTAGCCTGGTGCGAAAAAGGGAGCAGCTATGCATAAGACTCCCCTGCCAGCTCATAGCCTCTCCATCATCAAGACTTCTACAGTGCCTCCTCGTGGCCACCCATGGAAACTAGGTACCTTGCGGTCCTAGGCTGAACTGTGGAGGCTCTTGGAGCAGCAGGAGGCCCTAAAGGTACGGAGCTATGGCCCACCGGCGTGTGGATACGCCCTGGCTTCGTACTAACTCCTGTCCCCCGCGCCCCCTGGGGTTAATGGGCGGCTGTGGGGAGGCAGGCCTTGCCAGTCGGCCCCCCCGAGATAACCACTGGCAACGTCGAATGTAGAAGTTGATGCTGGGGGGAGGGCTAAAGTCCCTCCTACCCAGCAAGTACGGCGGGCTGTGGGTCCCTCTGGGTTGGCGACCGCTGGGACTCGGGTGGGGAGGGGGGGTTACCCCCAATCCCAGCTGGGTCCCAGCGGCCGCCAGCCTGGCGTGATGCTTGTGGGGGAAAGCCCTAGGGAGCCCTGCAGGTGGATTATGGGGCCTGCAGCCAGCCAACCTCCTCTATATGGGGCGGCGTCGGTAGGGGTGGCAGAGGTGGCGCCCACCCGGAGTGACTGCCCGAGGTTAGACCTCAGGCGGACTGTCAGGGTGGGGGCTTGGAACATCCGTTCCCTGCGACAGGACGATCGGTTACCACTACTATCGAGGGAATTGAAACAGCTGAGAGTTGAGGTGGCTGCTCTCTCGGAGGTGAGAAGACCTGGCAGTGGCACGATTAGTGTGGGTGGCTACACCTACTACTGGTCGGGCCGCAGCGATGGCCACCATCTCCAGGGAGTAGCCATAGCCATCTCCAGCAGACTTCAACCCTTGGTAGTTGAGGTCACTCCAGTCGATGAGCGTATCATGGTATTGAGACTGAAGCTTTCATTTGGCTTCATGTCTCTTGTTGCTGTATACGCTCCTACGGATGTATATAAACTTGAGGTGAAAGAGATGTTTTACGCCAAACTTGCATCTGTGGCAGACAGATGTCCTCGGCGAGATATTCGTATTGTGCTGGGCGACTTCAATGCGGTATCCGGCTGTGATCGAGCTGGCTACGAGATGTCTGTCGGTCCTCATGGCTCAGGAGCTGATGCTGGCAGTGAGAATAGCCTCCTTTTCCGTGACTTTGCTAGGTCCCAGAAATTGAGGATTTCTGGCTCCTGGTATCAGCGTTCTGACCCGCATCGCTGGACTTGGTACAGCGATACAGGAAGAGTGGCCAAGGAGATCGACCACATCCTCGTTAGCACTCGATGGAGGATCCTCCAGAACTGCAGGGTATATCGAAGCGCTGAATTCTGTGGAACTGACCATAGAATAGTGGTGGCTTCTCTCCGGGTCCACTTTAGAACCCCCCGTCGCCCAAATGAACACCCTAGGGTGTTTAATTTGGACAGATTGAGGGAGGACGAGTGTACCCGGGGGTTTGCCGAGGCTATCTCTGGTCGTCTCACAGCACTCGAGGGCCAGACAGACCCTGTTCTTATGTGGGATACCTTCAAGCGTGAAACGC
>NC_061823.1:14040320-14045320 GCF_019202785.1 Penaeus chinensis | reverse complement strand
TAAGGGGGGCAGGGTAAGGGGAAGGGGTAAGGGGGGCGGGGTAAGGGGAAGGGGGGAAGGGGGTACCGTTCGACTGGAATCGAAACGCGGAAAATTGTAACACTCGAGACTAATAACGTTTCTTTATGAACAGCGGGGAAGCGAGGAGGCTGAGGAACCACTACGCTACACATATGTGGCCGACACACTCCCTCTCCTCCTCATTTGAATATAATTTGCATATGAATCTCTCCGGTAAAGAGTTTTCATGCCAGAGAGAAATTGCCATTGTTTCTCCCGCGTGTTTTCAATTCCCGGCTTTCGCCATCGGGAAACGGGAAAAACACCGAATAAATCAAAGAGGAGAGATGAAAGAGGAAGAACTGAAGCGAATGAAGAAGTTGAGGGAAATGAGTTCGGGAATATAATAATACAAGCTTGTCGACGCGAGTCCGTTTCCAGCGAGACTCGGTGGCGTTCGATTCAAGTCTCGGTTCCGAATTACGTCTCGGGTGTTGTAACTCTTTAAAAAACAAAACAAAAAAAAAAACGTGAATTTTGTTCATATTTTCTGTTCTTTTTTGTTTTGTTTTCGAAAAAAAAACGTGAATTTTGTTAATATTTTTTGTTTTCTTTTATTATGGTGCTTCATTATATACGAATTGGTAGTTTTCCCCGCTTGTAGTATTATTTTTCCGGATTTTTGGTTTTGGGAGTACTATATAATGTACAAAATAGTTCCTCCATTTTTTTTAAAGAGAGAGAGAGAGAGAGAGAGAGAGAGAGAGAGAGAGAGAGAGAGAGAGAGAGAGAGAGAGAGAGAGAGAGAGGGGGGGGGGGGGGGGGCGGGAGAAAGAGAGAGACACTCAGGTACAAAATAGTTCCTCCATTTCTTTGAAAGAGAGAGAGAGAGAGAGAGAGAGAGAGAGATAGATAGATAGATAGATAGATAGATAGATAGATAGATAGATAGATAGATAGAGAGAGAGAGAAAGAGAGAGAGAGAGAGAGAGAGAGAGAGAAGTCAAAACACTTTATTCCTTTAATTACAATGGTTCTTCTTTTTACACAGATTGTGGCATCGTACAGTAATGCAGAATAAGTAGAAACAATAGCAAATACATTGGTGGGGAAGATATAGAATAAAATTAAATAGAATATGATGGTCACATTTATTCGAAATAGAGTTACATGGTTTGGCTTTGCATGTAAATGCCTTATGTCATTGACAATCAGAGATGTCTCTAATGTTTTGTGGTAGGTTGTTCCAGATCTTGGGTCCTCGGATTTGCATTTGCCTTGACCCTGTTTCCGTGTATGATCTTTTGACGTCAGAGAGTTAAATCTGCCTGGTTTGGATGCCTGTTTTGTTACCAATTGTTTGTAGAGGCATTGATCAATGAGGATAATCGCCCCTTATGAATTTATGAATGAGTATACATGTATCGAATGGATATTTTTGAGGAACTTTTAACCATTTTATTTTTCACTCTACTCAACATGGGTTTAGAAGTAAGCTATCCACTGAAACAGCTGTACTAAAAATCACAAGCAAAATTTATGATAACATAGACAAGAATCAAATAAATCTACTCACATTGTGTGATCTGTCAAAAGCATTTGACAGTGTCAGCCATAAAATCGTGCTTGACAAAATGAAACATCATAGAATAGACACCTATTGGTTCAGAAGATATCTATCTACAAGAACGCAGTCAGTCAAAATTCGTAATAATATGTCAACTAAAAAAACTGTCTCTTTCGGTGTCCCACAAGGCTCCATATTAGGCCCGATCCTGTTCACTATATTCATAAACAATCTATCAAACATGGCAAACAACTCAATGTATCTTTATAGGCAGTCGGCAAAACATAGCTAAAATCCCCATAAACACAATCATAGCATTTGAAGGCCATCATATCAAACCAAGCATTTCCGTGAAAAATCTAGGAGTACACATAGACAGATACATGACTTTAGAAACACACATGGACAACATTCACAAAAAAGTGATGGGCACACTGATATAGCTAAATCACATAAAAAAAAAAAAATCCCCGCTGAGACGAGAATTATTGTTGTACAAACACTTGCAATAAGCATCATAAACTACTGCTCCAACATGTGGGGCTCAACCAACAAGACTCAAATACAAAAAGCACAAAAACTCCAAAACTTTGCTGCAAGAGTGGCAACAGGGAACATAAATAAACATGACTACTCTAATGTTTTTTTTATGTGATTTAGCTATATCAGTGTGCCCATCACTTTTTTGTGAATGTTGTCCATGTGTGTTTCTAAAGTCATGTATCTGTCTATGTGTACTCCTAGATTTTTCACGGAAATGCTTGGTTTGATATGATGGCCTTCAAATGCTATGATTGTGTTTATGGGGATTTTAGCTATGTTTTGCCGACTGCCTATAAAGATACATTGAGTTTTATCGGGATTTAGTTTGAGGCCGTTGTTGTAAAAATACATCTTTGCTTCTGCAAGAGTCTGTTGCGTATTTCTTATCAATTCAGATAAATTGTTTACAGGGGCAGCGTGAAGAAACCGAGAGTCATCAGCATATTGGACAAGGAGACAGTTGTTTGCCATGTTTGATAGATTGTTTATGAATATAGTGAACAGGATCGGGCCTAATATGGAGCCTTGTGGGACACCGAAAGAGACAGTTTTTTTAGTTGACATATTATTACGAATTTTGACTGACTGCGTTCTTGTAGATAGATATCTTCTGAACCAATAGTTGTCTATTCTATGATGTTTCATTTTGTCAAGCACGATTTTATGGCTGACACTGTCAAATGCTTTTGACAGATCACACAATGTGAGTAGATTTATTTGATTCTTGTCTATGTTATCATAAATTTTGCTTGTGATTTTTAGTACAGCTGTTTCAGTGGATAGCTTACTTCTAAACCCATGTTGAGTAGAGTGATAGGATGATGAGAGAGAGAGAGAGAGAGATAGATAGATAGATAGATAGATAGATAGATAGATAGAGAGAGAGAGAGAGAGAGAGAGAGAGAGAGAGAGAGAGAGAGAGAGAGATAAACAGAGACAGAGACAGAGAAAGAGAGAGATAAAAAGAAAAAGGAAGAAAAAGAAAAAGACAAACAGAAACAGATATAGATAGACAGACATAGAGAGAACGAGTTAAAAAAAAAAAAAAAAAAAAAATCAGCAGCACATTATCCCACGTGAAAATGGCGCCACATTTAAGGCTCGATTTGAAAAGCGAATTCGGAGAGAAGTGACGACATTCGGACACAATGGCTTCGCGGCTGGGTGAGTTCAGTGAATCATATAGTGAGTCGGTAAATGGCGAATTTTTGATGGATTTTATTCTGCTCAGACCAATACCTGTTATTCAGGAGTACGCTGTTATTAATTTTTTTTCCCACTAGAGTTACTAGCTTTTTAGTTTTTATTATTATTGGTATTATTATTATTATTATTATAGTATTTTTTATTAGTTATATCTTTAGTTATTCTTCTTCTTATTATAATTCGTTATTATTATCATTTTTAGAGTAACGTTACCTCAGAGTAATGAATTCGGATTGGAGGCGGGTTGAGGTTATCAGGACAGTGCAATAATAATGAGCATTTGTTGCAAGTGATTTTATAAGATCTATGTGTTTTTGGTTTATTTTATTTTCTCCTCCATAAATAGACAATAGATAGATGGATAGGTATACAGACAGATAGAAAAGTAGATAGATAGATAGACGGATAGATAGATAGATGAGAGAGAGATAGATAGATAGAGAGAGAGAGAGAGGCAGAAACATAGACAAAGGCGAAGACGGGCAGACAGGCAGAGAGGCAGACAGACACATAGACAGCGATAGCGAGAGAGCGCGTGCGTCTCCCCCTCCGTCTCAGCCTCGCCGCCACCCACGCCCGTTGCAGAGGGCGTCACTGTGATCAATTGCATGGTGTAAAACTAGCTGTGAAATCCTTTTATATTTACACAAAGTAAAAAATCTTTTGACAAAACCATCTGTCAACTTGATATATATATATAAATATTTTTTTTTTCTTTTCAAAAAACGTGAACACTCAAACAAAACATCAAATACGAGAATTTTGATACCCCAGTGTTCAGAGCCGATAATGCAATCAAACATATAACTGGATTACAGGATTAATACAAATATCTGCATTTAATCTATCGAACTTTAATACCAAACCCGTGGTTTCGAAAAATAAAATGTCTAAATCATAATGCTGGCTACCACCATTCCCCCGTCCCTTCCCCTCTCCTCCTACCCCCTCCCCTCCCCCCGCCCTGAAGGGTTGAACAGGGCAATGAACATTCTATTTTATAAAGGATGTAGGGGGAAGCCAAAGAGATAAAAAAAATGATTATTGAATGATTATCAGATCCAATATTCCACGACCTACAAATTCGTCGGACAAGAGAAGTCCAGCTGAGCGGGGGAACTAGGCTAAAAAAATATTAATAGAAAAAAAAAAAGGTTTCGGAATTGTGGACTCCAGTTTTGGAAAATTTGATTTCATGTTCACTAATGAAACTTCAGAAGGGGAAACTAATTGGGGTACGTGGCAGCAGGATTTTCCTTGCCAATTTGTGACTGAAAGGTTAGAAAAAAATGCTGCCCTTCTCTGCCAAGTTTCACATCTCACACGATCGAGCATTTTGGTGAGAGGCCCTGCTCCCCGGATGGCTTGGCGTCATGTTTTAATTCGCTCTCTCTCGCGAATCATGTCGCGCTCTTTGTACTGAGGAAAGTTTACTTTCATATATATATATATATATATATATATATATATATATATATATATATATAAACACACACAAACACACACACACACACATACACACAAGTATGTATATATATGTGTGTGTGTGTGTGTGTGTGTGTGTGTGTGTGTGTGTGTGTGTGTGTGTGTGTGTGTGTGTGCGTGCGTGCGTGTGTGTGTGTGTGTGTGTCTGTGTGTGTGTCTGTGTGTGTGTCTGTGTGTGAGCGTGTGTGCAAGGATATGG
>NC_061823.1:14017820-14022820 GCF_019202785.1 Penaeus chinensis | reverse complement strand
GCATGCCAGCGTAGCAGCCCAGCCACGTGGCCACTCGTATACGTGCTTCTGTACACAGTATATTGCACAGCATGGGCGCACCACGTAGGAGCCAGCCATGTGGGAGCCACTTATACATACTTATATTGCTCAACCACCTACTCACGCCTCGCCCTCGAGGCGCCTGATATTTGCTTCAAGGGTTGGTTCAACCTGGATGGTTCTTGACTTGTAAACACTTTGTTCTTGCGTGTACTGTCCCTGATGCATCTTCGTGGCTGCTCGTCCCTGTCGTCTTCTTCATCTTGGTCCCTGATAAATCCGTCCGTCCTCGATATCCACACATCCTCGAAGGGCTCGCACAGGTCCTCCTTGACTTCGGACTCGTCCTCGTAGTCCTCGACCAGGCCTAACTCGGCGGCTTACTCACCCAATACACGTTCCCGCAGATTTCATCTAGGTCCTCTTGCTTGTACCGACGTCCTTGCTGTCCTCATCAGGATCATGGGCGTCCGGCAGGAAGCGTCCTCTTCAGGTGACGAGCTCCTGGAGGTTGAGTGGATCTGCGGCGTCCAGGCAAGTTCATAGCATTATGGGTCGACTGGTACCTGCTCTGGCGAGTTCCTGGTCCTTCACTGGATCTACAGGCGTACTGGCAGGAGACGCCCTTCCACTTCCTGGGGCGGCTTGCTCTGCTCTGACGATTATCCTGGTCTCCAGGCTTCTGGCGAACTTCCGGTGACGCTTTTCACAGCGTCCGAAGGTGACCTTTTCTGCAGCAGGGCCTCCTTCGGTACCATGACAGATATTGTGAACAAGATTATACACATAAGGGCCATATAATTTATATAATTTGCAGTTTATATAGTTGAATTTTCGCTATTTTTGTCTTCTTTTTTTTTTTTCATTTTGTGTTTTATTTCACAAAGTTAAGAAAAAAAATAGGAGAGAGAGACGGTAACAGCGATCCGCATGGACCTAGCTTGAACTGATAACCGTTTCTGATAGACAGGAGGGAAATAAGGGAAACGACTACGACAATCCGCAAGGATTTACTTGAACCAATTGTCGTAAGGCAGAGAAGAAATGTATGTCACAAGTCACACATGACGACTTGACAAACTCGCAGGAGTGCGTGAGCGTGTTTGTGTGTGCGTGTGAGTGTGAGTGACAGTTAATGAGAGTGAAAGTGACCTCACACAGACCGGAGGGGGCGCGGACGGCTGGCTCAGCGGCCAGCCTTGACCCGACAGGCTTTCGGCAGGAACTCTCTGTAGTGACTCTCCTGACCTGGGTCATCCTGGGCCTTAAGTACTGGTGAGTGGCGTGGGGGCGCCACCTGGGACCGCGTGGGTGCGCCTGCGGTGGGCATGCCAGCGTGGCAGCCCGGCCGCGTGGAAGCCACGTGTATACGTGCTTCTGTACACAGTATATTGCACAGCGTGGGCGCACCACGTGGGAGCCAGCCACGTGGAAGCCACTTATACATACTTATAGGGGGAGGGGTGTGTGTGTGAGTGTGAGGGGGTGTGTGAGTGTGAGGGGGGGGGGGTGTATGTGTGAGTGTGAGGGTGGGGGGGGGTGTGAGTGTGTGAGTGTGAGGGTGGGGGGGTTGGGGTGTGTGTATGTGTGAGTGTGAGTGTGAGTGTGGGGGGTGGGGTGGGTGTGTGTGATTGTGAGGGTGGGGGGTTGGGGTGTGTGTATGTGTGAGTGTGAGTGTGAGTGTGGGGGGTGGGGTGGGAGGTGCTCGTGTGTGTGTGTGTGTGAGGGGGTGGGGGGGGGTGTGTGTGATTGTGAGGGTGGGGGGATGGGGTGTGAGTGTGTGTGTGAGGGTTGGGGGGTGGGGTGTATGTGTGTGTGAGTGTGAGGGTGGGGGTGTGGGGTGTGTGTGTGTGTGAGTGTGAGTGTGGGGGGTGGGGTGGGAGGTGCTCGTATGTGTGTGTGTGTATATGTGTATGGGCGTGTCTGTATCATAGCGTGTGCGATTTGCGTCACATTTTTAAAATCTTTATTTCTAGATTATTATTGTCATCATTAGTGTTCTCTGATTATCATATTTATGTTATCCTCTTTATTCTTATCATTGTCATTACTGATGTGATTATCCTTTGTTATCATCACTATCATCACCATGATCATGATCATCATTATCCACATCACCACCACCATCATCAACGTCATCATTATCATCAATCATCGCCATCATCAGCGTTATCATCATCCTCATCATCACCATCCTCCTCCTCCTCCTCCTCCTTCTCCTCCTCCTCCTCCTCCTCATCATCATCAACACCATCCTCCTCCTTCTCATTCTCCTCCTCCTCCTCCTCATCATCTTCAACACCATCCTCCTCCTCCTCATTATTATCATCATCACCATCCTCCACCTCCTCTTCCTCCTCCTCCTCCTCCTCCTCCTCCTCCTCCTCCTCCTCTTCCTCCTCCTCCTCATCCTCCTTCTCCTCATCATCAACACCATCCTCCTCCTCCTCCTGCTCATCATCATCACCATCCTCCTCCTCCTCTTCCTCATACTCCTCCTCCTCCTCCTCCTCCTCCTCCTCCTCCTCCTCTTCCTCCTCCTCCTCATCCTCCTTCTCCTCATCATCAACACCATCCTCCTCCTCCTCCTGCTCATCATCATCACCATCCTCCTCCTCCTCTTCCTCCTCTTCCTCATACTCCTCCTCCTCCTCCTCCTCCTCCTCCTCCTCCTCTTCCTCCTCCTCCTCTTCCTCCTTCTCATCATCAACACCATCCTCCTCCTCCTCCTGCTCATCATCATCACCATCCTCCTCCTCTTCCTCCTCTTCCTCATACTCCTCCTCCTCCTCCTCCTCCTCCTCCTCCTCCTCCTCCTCCTCCTCCTCCTCCTCCTCCTCCTCTTCCTCCTCCTCCTCTTCCTCCTTCTCATCATCAACACCATCCTCCTCCTCCTCCTTCTCCTCATCATCAACACCATCCTCCTCCTCCTCCTGCTCATCATCATCACCATCCTCCTCCTCCTCTTCCTCATACTCCTCCTCCTCCTCCTCCTCCTCCTCCTCCTCCTCCTCCTCTTCCTCCTCCTCCTCTTCCTCCTTCTCATCATCAACACCATCCTCCTCCTCCTCCTCCTCCTCCTCCTCCTCCTCCTCCTCCTCTTCCTCCTCCTCCTCTTCCTCCTTCTCATCATCAACACCATCCTCCTCCTCCTCCTCCTCCTCTTCCTCCTTCTCATCATCAACACCATCCTCCTCCTCCTCCTCCTCCTCCTCCTCCTCTTCCTCCTCCTCCTCTTCCTCCTTCTCATCATCAACACCATCCTCCTCCTCCTCCTCCTGCTCATCATCATCACCATCCTCCTCCTCCTCCTCCTGCTCATCATCATCACCATCCTCCTCCTCTTCCTCCTCCTCTTCCTCTCCCTCTTCATTATCATCATCACCATTATCCTCCTCCTCCTCATCCTCTTCCTCCTCCACCTCCCTATCATCATCTTAACTAACATCAGCATCATCAAGACCATTCATATCACCATTATTAGCTTATCTTTACATGCTTCATTTTTTTTTCTTCACCGCGTTGCCAAATACATCAACTGGAATAATTCCAACCATTTTCGGGAATCGCACTGGAAGCCAATACCATTTTTCTCTTTTTTTTTTTTTTTTTTTTTTTTTGAAAAATCTCCTCATAATCATTCCAAAAAAAAAAAAAAAAAAAAAAAAAAAAAACTGGAATATCCATAATTGCGAAGCCATTAAAATCATTAGTCATCTCAGTTGTTTTATAATAGACGGAATGCTCGATCTTTATCAGGAATCTAAATGTTGGGAATGGACTCCGATTGGATTGGAATGGGAATCGAATCTGTTTTGATTGGAATAGGAATCGGCTTGAAGTGGGAATGGATTCCGATTTGATTGGAGTGGGAATCGAATCTGTTTTGATTGGAATAGGAATCGGCTTGAAGTGGGAATGGATTCCGATTTGATTGGAGTGGGAATCGAATCTGGTTTGATTGGAATAGGAATCGGCTTGAAGTGGGAATGGATTCCGATTTGATTGGAGTGGGAATCGAATCTGGTTTGATTGGAATAGGAATCGGCTTGAAGTGGGAATGGATTCCGATTTGATTGGAGTGGGAATCGAATCTGTTTTGATTGGAATAGGAATCGGCTTGAAGGTGGGAATGGATTCCGATTTGATTGGAGTGGGAATCGAATCTGTTTTGATTGGAATAGGAATCGGCTTGAAGTGGGAATGGATTCCGATTTGATTGGAGTGGGAATCGAATCTGGTTTGATTGGAATAGGAATCGGCTTGAAGTGGGAATGGATTCCGATTTGATTGGAGTGGGAATCGAATCTGTTTTGATTGGAATAGGAATCGGCTTGAAGTGGGAATGGATTCCGATTTGATTGGAGTGGGAATCGAATCTGTTTTGATTGGAATAGGAATCGGCTTGAAGTGGGAATGGATTCCGATTTGATTGGAGTGGGAATCGAATCTGGTTTGATTGGAATAGGGAATCGGCTTGAAGTGGGAATGGATTCCGATTTGATTGGAGTGGGAATCGAATCTGTTTTGATTGGAATAGGAATCGGCTTGAAGTGGGAATGGATTCCGATTTGATTGGAGTGGGAATCGAATCTGGTTTGATTGGAATAGGAATCGGCTTGAAGTGGGAATGGATTCCGATTTGATTGGAGTGGGAATCGAATCTGGTTTGATTGGAATAGGAATCGGCTTGAAGTGGGAATGGATTCCGATTTGATTGGAGTGGGAATCGAATCTGTTTTGATTGGAATAGGAATCGGCTTGAAGTGGGAATGGATTCCGATTTGATTGGAGTGGGAATCGAATCTGTTTTGATTGGAATAGGAATCGGCTTGAAGTGGGAATGGATTCCGATTTGATTGGAGTGGGAATCGAATCTGGTTTGATTGGAATAGGAATCGGCTTGAAGTGGGAATGGATTCCGATTTGATTGGAGTGGGAATCGAATCTGTTTTGATTGGAATAGGAATCGGCTTGAA
>NC_061823.1:13970320-13972820 GCF_019202785.1 Penaeus chinensis | reverse complement strand
GAGAGGTGAGAGGGTATGAGTGGAAAGAGTGGGGAGAGTGGGGAGAGTGGGGAGAGAGGTGAAAGGGTATGAGTGGGGAGAGTGGGGAGAGTAGTCAGAGTGGGGAGAGTGGAGAGAGAGATGAGAGGAGCATGAGTGGGAAGAGGGGTATCAGTGGGGAGAATGGGGATAGTAGTGAGAGTGGGGAGAGTGGGAGTAGTGATGAGAGAAGTATAAGTGAGAGGAGTGTCAAAAATAAAAGATAAAAGAAGTAGAAATTGGTAAGAGTGATAAAAGTGGTGAACGTGAGAGAGTGCAAGAGTTCAAGAGTGGTGAGAGCGGTGAGAGTGCGAGAGTGGCGATAGAAGTAAGACTAAGAGTTGTAAGAGTGGACGGAGTGGTAAGAGTGTAATATTAGTAAGAGTGGTAAACGCAACGCGAGAGCGACAAAGATTGTTTAATTGGCAAGAGCAGCAGCAAAAATAGAGAACAGCAATTCAAAATAGCGTGTCACGAGTGATATGAATGGTCAAGTGTCAAGTGTCAAGAGTGTCAAGAGTATCAAGAGTGCCAGAAGTATGCAGTGTCAAGTGTGAAGAGTGCCGAGAGTGCCGGAAGTGTCAAGAGTTCCTAGAGTGTCAACTGTGTCAAAAACAATGTCTAGAGTGTCAACTGTGTCAAAGTGTTAAGCATGCCAAGAAATATCAAGAGTAACACAATAAGACAAAAATATATAGAAAAAAATACAATACAGAAGATAATAAGAAAAAAACAAAAACACAAAAGACACAGACAATAAATAATTGAAGATAAACAGATAAAGAAGAATAAACATATGAAGAAAAATAATCATAATAATTAATATCTGGCGCTTAACATCATTCTCTCCATCATACATCATTTATTTTTCCACGACAATCTAAATTAGAGAGATTATAAAGGACGAGTGATGTCATTCTAAAAAAATAATGAAATTCAAATTGCTTCAAAGAATAAATGGGTAAGATAAACAAAGAGAGAGGGAAAGAAAGGGAGAAAGATTATGGATTCTTCTCTTCTGTTATCTATTTACCTTATCTTCGTGATATCGAATGAGCAAGAATATTTTCCTTCTTCTTCTTTTTTCTGCTTCTTCTTATCATTCTGAAATTCCGCCGAGACATTTTTTTTTTTACCGGAAGGAAAACCTGAGAACGAATGCAATCAAAGAGAAAACAAGAGCACGAATCGCAACCTTTGCAACGAAAACTTATCAATCATGCAACTGCGTGGCCCGTCTTGTAAGGTTTGAGGGTTGAAGGGGGGGGGGGGGGGGGCTACTGCTACACTGACGGGAAGATTTCGCTGTTTTGGGAGTCGTATGTAGGGTGTGGGGTGCACGCAAACACACACGCACACGCAAACACTAACACACGTATACAGAAATACATACACACATATAAACACGCAAACAGGAAAACACACACACACACACACACACACACACACACATGAAAACATACCAGTCGTCGACGAAAAGGATAACGTACATATTCCCTTTTGTTAATGTTTTGTTCTGTTCTGTCTTTGACTGTATTATCTGACTTCGTGTGTTCTTTACATTTCCGGATAGTGATTTATCGGCAACAAAATCATAATCTCTTTTCATATTTCTTTTTTTTTTTTAATTTCATTTGGAACCGTCGTCATTAAAAACCACCGTTGCCAAAGGAATTCATGATTTCACTCGGTTATCTTCATTATAACGATTGTATATTGCGTTACAACATTTTCTAAATCAAATCATTGCTTCTCAAACTTGGCTACGTCTTTTTTTCTTCTTGTTTTGCCTTTCTGATTAAACTAGAATTATTATTTTTCCCCCCCCCCGAGGATTTGATCGATAGCTCTTCTTTAAAGAACCGGAAATGAGTTGCAACTTAGGCAACTATACCGAATATCACTTTTTTTTTTTTTTAAATTGATGCTCGAATGCAACACAACAAATTGCATTTGATTGAACAACATAACCTCTTAATTAGAGAATTACTGTGCACGTCCCATTTGCATATGGATTATATAATTACTAACGACGCATAATGTATTCATAATTCGAAAGCTTATCTACATTTCCTGATTACGGCCGAGGTCCCCGGGTTATATGCCTTTAATTAAATGTCTACTCGATATATTGTTCATATTTCGATAGATTAATCATTACATTGCATGCGTTAATGGTCTATTCATAATGTCCGTGTTTACGCTAATGTTTGTTTAGGCGAGCAAATAACTAGCGTGAGAGACGGTCAGAGGGTGATTTCCAAATCTAAATTTAGGTTATTGTAAGATTTTCGCGGATTAACCTTGACTCATCGTTTTCATTGATCTTGTTATTGTGTTGGCAAATGAGAGGGATAAAGCGTCTGTAAAAAGAGAGATATAGAGATAGAGAGAGAGAGAGAGAAAAAAAAAAAAAAAAAAAAAAAAACACACACACTGCATCGGCCGACGAGAAAATTAGCTCACGAACGAAGCCTGTTCC
>NC_061823.1:13962820-13965320 GCF_019202785.1 Penaeus chinensis | reverse complement strand
AAAAGGTTGGAAATTATGAAAGGTAATTATAGGAGTCTCAATGATAAAAATGAAAATGATAATGACATCAACAATCGTAATAATGGGCATGATCATCAATACTATTAATGGCAATAATGATAGTTAAGGTAGATAACAATAATAATAGTGATAATGATAATAATAACAACGATGATAATAGTAATAATGATAAAGATAAGGATAATAACAATGATTATGATAATAACAATATAAATGAAAACGACAGTAATGCTGATAATAAAATTAATTATGAACATGGTAATAATTATCATAATAATCATATTAATAACAATAACAAAGATAATAATAATGATAATAACGATGATAATAACAATGATGGTGATAATAGTAATAGTAATGATAATAACAATGATAATAATAATGCTAATAATAATGATAAAAGTAATACTAATAATTATTAGGATAATGATATTAATATTAGGATAATGGTATTAATATTAGGATAATGATATTAATTACAATAATAACAATAACAATGATGATGATAATAGTAATAATGATAATAATAATAATAATAATAATAATAATAATAATAATAATAATAATGATAATAACAACAAAACAACAATAATGATAATAATGATAATGAAAATAACTAACAACAATAACAATATCAATAACAATACTATTACAACAGCGTCAATTCTCGGTACCGAGTTACATAACATTTCACACGATGATTCCATTATCAGTCAAACATAAGTAACACAATTGATTACGAATATACAGACAGATTTTTAATTTTATTGTCGATGATCAAAGTACATATGATATTGTGTATTAGGTTATGTATGATAAAAACTATCGTTGGTGTCTCTCTATCTCTCTGTTCTTTTGTGGAATCGCTAATTACCAGGGAGACTTTAATGACAGGTGTGTAATTGAGTAGCTTTGTTGTGTGTGTGTGTGTGTGAGCGTGTCTTTGCTTGGTTGACTCCTGCTATTGTTTGTTTGTCTTTAATTTTCTCTCTCTCTTTTTTTGGATTTTCTCTTTGAACTCTCTCTCTCTCTCTCTTTCTTTCTCTTACTCTCTCTCTCTCTTTCTTTCTTTCTCACTTTCTCGCTCTCTTACTTTCTTTCTCACTCTCTCTCTCTACCTTTCTTTTTTTTTTCTTTATTCGACTCTGATCCTTTTTTCCTATTCATCCCTCCTTCCCTCCCGTCTCCCTCTATCCTTTTTCTCTTTATTTATCCTTCTTCCCTCCTTTCTCTTTCCCCTCCATTCACTCCTCGTCCCTCCTTCCCCTCCCCTTAACCCTTCATTCGCCTCTCATCCTTCCTTCCCTTTCCCCTCCATTCGTCCCTCATTCCCCTATTTCCCTCCCCCCCCCCCCTTCAATTCATCCGTCATCCTTCCTTCTCTTCCCTTTACCCTTTTTCCTTCCCTCCCTCCCTTCTCCCTTTCCTCTTTATTTATCCTTCTTCCCTCCTTCCCTTTCCCCTCCATTCGTCCCTCATTCCCCTATTTCCCTCCCTCCCTCTCTTCCCTTTACCCTTTTTCCCTCCCTTCGCTCGCACAGACAAGCGAACGAGCGACACAGCCAAGCGGTCAACCAATCACATTTTAGGCTTAGACTGGGATTTTGCCGAAGCTGACTGCATCCCCTTCGCTACAAGCTATCAATACATGAAAAGTGAAGCGATATCCTACATTAAACGTAGGATGATTCGGATAAGAATTGATACGTTTATTTTTTAAGATATTTTTTATATCTATTAAAACAAGAAAAGGCAATAGATAAATGAAATAGAGGGTAAAAGGTTAAAATGTCTATCGTTTTCAGGATTGTTGTTTGATTTTATCGACTGTTGATTTCGCGTTTTTTTTTCGTTCGTTTATAATCTTGGATATTAAACGAAGCAGACTGATAATTTGATGAAAACTTTCCAAAAATCAACAATCATTATTGCCTGTCTAAGCGTTTATGTTAAGAGTTTGTAAAGTTATATATCTTTTTTATTCATTAATAATATTATAATGAAAATAAGAAAAAAAATCATCTATCAAAGAGAATTAAAAAAACAACAACCTTCACCTTTATTTAATAAAAAAGACTAAGGTAATCTGTGAAGGTGATAAAAGCTTCGTTTTCTGTTCATACGTAAGTTCATAAAACCGTTTTCTGTTCGTAATTGTGTGTTCATTAAATCATTTTCTTTTCATAAACATCTTTATATTGTTATGAATAAGCACCAGGAATTTAAACTTGTATAAGGCATATAAGTTAACATTTACATTGTTTTAATATAACATTTCTCTTCTTATTTTTGTGTCATTAAAACACTTTTTAACATTTCAACTTGACATTCCCTATCGCCAAGAATATGAACATTTTGATTTATTTTTCTTAACCTAACATGGCTTAGAAATAAGAAAGGGAAAGGAGTTTAATTCATATGATTTGATATGCAAACGTAATATATGTGATTGATATATAAGTCTCTCTCTCTCTCTCTC
>NC_061823.1:13952820-13955320 GCF_019202785.1 Penaeus chinensis | reverse complement strand
TATTTGTTGGCATAATGAGTGAGGGTCGTAGTTCATTCTCGGAAACTTTTTTTGACTGGTGGTCGTTCTGGTTTCTTTAAATTAAGCGTCACCGTTATGAGTTCGTGATCGGCAACATGGCATGGAATGACGTTGGTATGGAGATTGAGGTCAACTCTGTTTGTTATTATTACATCAATTAATGACGAAGTGTTTTCTGTGACCCTTGTAGGTTTGTTGACTATTTGTTCTAATTTGTTTTTCCTGATTATCTTAAATCATTTGGCGTTAGGTTTATTCAAATCATCATTTAAATCACCTAGGATGAAAAGAGGTTTCTTTTTAAGTATCATTTCTCTAAAAACTTTTTTCTATATAATCAAAAGATTCAGAGGAACCATGAGAATGCCTATAAGTTGCGCCTACAATGAGTGACGGAAGCATATTGCATTGTACGTTAACCCAAATATCCTCTACATCTGCACTCCTTGCAGTTGTAGTGGATATCTCAGTTGTTTTGAGAGTATCTCGTACATATATGCAAACTCCTCCACCAAGTCCTGCATCGCATCTATACATAGTGAAATTTGGTAATTTTATGAAAGCGCTTGACATAGCTTGATGAAGCCATGTTTCATTTATACATAATACATCGAGATTTCTCTCCATTATGAGCATTTATATGTCCTCAAGATGTCCAAGGAGAGATTGTGCATCAATGTGTTCTATTTTTAGCACATGTGATCTGACTGTCGGTCTTGCTGACGGCGGTGTCTTGTCAAACCCTCTGATCTCGGTTGTACTTGTTTCTGTTTAAAAACACTTTGACATTCCTTGGGAAGGCATCAGAGTCTAAAAACAGTTCAGGCTTTATTTCTCGGCCTCGCACAGTAACCGTGAAACTACAGTAGTAATTGTGGCTCATAATTGTCTTGTGAGCTTTTACACTAGATATGTTTTCGAAATTTTCCGAGAGGTGTTCTTCGATATCTTCTTCATTAGTGTCTGGATGACAGCTCGTGATGTATAGGTATACTGTCTCGGGCCCATCTGCTCCTATTAAGGGCTTTGGTGTTTGTCGTTCCTCTCTTGATGTTTTCCTTAGTTTCTTTGAAACGACTGTGATACAACCATCATCTTCATCACCTGTTTTCTCCACGTGGTTGTTAATCCCAACCGTCGGCACTACTGGAGCTGGGGGTAGAGCTGAGGGTGCAGTGGGAGGGGGGACTCCTGGCACCTGGGGATGAGTTGCATCACTCCACTGGCGATTTGGATTTAATGATTGATTTTGGTTGTTTTTCTTCTTATTTTGTTTTTTCTAAAGCTTCGTCTGGGCGTTACTCGTGTGCCTGCTTCGCATTGCTTGTTGGCTGGTGGGCTGTTCAAGGACTGCTCAGGTGTTCTGGTCCTCGGGGAGGCTGGCGAGTCAGCAAGGGCGCACGCCTGCTCGCTCGCTGCGGGCGGGGAGAGAGGGGAGGTGGGCGGGAGGGGAAGGGAGCTGGGAGGGTCACTGGTCACGGGTACAGCAGGCAGGGAGAGTGTAGAGGGAGGAAGATAAGGGGAAAAGGAAGAGATGAGAGGAAAGGAAGGAGAGGAAGAAATAAAAGAGACGGAACAAGAGAAGAGAAGATTGGAGTAAAAAGAGGAGCAGGGATAAAGGGAGATGATGGGGAAGGAGGCGATAGAGGAAGGAGGAAGAAGGTGATAGACAAGAGAAGAGGAGGAAGAAGGTGATAGAAAAGAGAAGAGGAGGAAGAAGGTGACAGAAAAGAGAAGAGAAGGAAGAGCAGAGGAAAAGAAATTATAAAAGGGGAAAAATCGGGGAAGAGAAGAATGGAAATTAAAGAAAAAAAGAAAACGAGCTAGTCACGTTAAATGGAAATCGGAGGTGGAATTATGTCATTATCACGCGAAGAGGTCTCTCTCTTTCTCTCCCTCTCCCCCCCTCTCTCACTTTCTCTCTCCCTCCCTCCCTCTCTCCCTCTCCTCTCTCTCTTTTTTCTGTCTCTCTCTCTCCTCTCTCTCTTTTTCTGTCTCTGTCTCTCTCTCCCTCCCTCCCTCCCTCCCCCCTCTCTCTGTCTCTCTCTCTCTCTCTCTCTCTCTATCTATCTATCTCTATTTATCTGTCTATATCTCAACCTTCTTTCCTCACCCTCTTTGTTTCCCTTCCTATTTTCCGTCTACCTCTCTCTCTTTCCTCACTTTTTTCTTCCCGCCCCCTCTCTCCAACACACACTCTCTCGCTTATTCAGTATTCGCTATATCTATGTGTGAGTTTCGAATACGTTTTCTATGATCCAAGACACTTGCCGGAAAAATTAATCTCATGTAATTTCAAGAAATGCAATTATTCATAAGAGAGACTGAGTGAGTGAGAGAGAGAGAGAGAGAGAGAGAGAGAGAGAGAGAGAGAGAGAGAGAGAGAGAGAGAGAGAGAGAGAGGGAGAGAGAGAAAGAGAGAGAGAGTGAGAGAGAGAGAGAGAGAGAGAGAGAGAGAGAGAGAGAGAGAGAGAGAGAG
>NC_061823.1:13942820-13945320 GCF_019202785.1 Penaeus chinensis | reverse complement strand
GATTGAGAGAGAGAGAGATTGGGTTTTGTGGTGGCGAGAGGGTTTTGTGGTGGCGAGTGGGTTTTGTGGAAGCGAGTGGGTTTTGTGGTGGCCAGTGGGTTTTGTGGAGGCGAGAGGGTTTTGTGGTGGCGAGTGGGTTTTGTATGGCGTGTGGGTTTTGTCGTGGTGAGTGGGTTTTGTGGTGGCGAGAGGGTTTTGTGGAGGCGAGAGGGTTTTGTGGTGGCGAGAGGGTTTTGTGGTGGCGAGTGGGTTTTGTATGGCGAGTGGGTTTTGTCGTGGTGAGTGGGTTTTGTGGTGGCGAGAGGGTTTTGTGGAGGCGAGAGGGTTTTGTGGTGGCGAGTGGGTTTTGTATGGCGAGTGGGTTTTGTCGTGGTGAGTGGGTTTTGTGGTGGCGAGAGGGTTTTGTGGAGGCGAGAGGGTTTTGTGGTGGCGAGAGGGTTTTGTGGTGGCGAGTGGGTTTTGTATGGCGAGTGGGTTTTGTCGTGGTGAGTGGGTTTTGTGGTGGCGAGAGGGTTTTGTGGAGGCGAGAGGGTTTTGTGGTGGCGAGTGGGTTTTGTATGGCGAGTGGGTTTTGTCGTGGTGAGTGGGTTTTGTGGTGGCGAGAGGGTTTTGTGGAGGCGAGAGGGTTTTGTGGTGGCGAGTGGGTTTTGTATGGCGAGTGGGTTTTGTCGTGGTGAGTGGGTTTTGTGGTGGCGAGAGGGTTTTCGTGGTGGCCAGTGGGTTTTGTGGTGGCGAGTGGGTTTTGTGGTGGCGAGTGGGTTTTGTGGTGGCGAGTGGGTTTTGAGGTGGCGAGTGGGTTTTGTGGTGGCGAGTGGGTTTTGTGGTGGCGAGTGAGTTTTGTGTTTACGAGTGGGTGAATGGGTTTTGTGGAGGCGAGTGACTTGTGTGGCATCGAGCATAGGAACATGTTGTTTACACACGTCGAAGCAAAGCCACAGCTGGGAGATCACAGGGCTCATTTTCGAGAAATTTGCCATGAGCCCTTTTGGCGGCGCGAAAACACCTACGCGACTTCATCAGGAGACTCAGATGGGGAGAAGGAGAGGATGAGAGAGGCGGGGAAGATGTGGAATGAAGGAGAGGGAGAGAAGAAATGAGAGAGAGAGAGGGAGGGAGGGAGGAAAGGAGGAAGAGTGGGAGAGTGAGAGGGAGAGGGAGAGGGAGAGGGAGGGAGAGGGAGAAGGAGGGAGAGGGAGAGGGGGAGAGGAAATGAGAGAGAGGGAGGGAGGGAGGGAGGAAAGGAGGGAGAATGGGAGAGTGAGAGGGAGAGGGAGAGGGAGAAGGAGGGAGAGGGAGAGGGGGAGAGGAAATGAGAGAGAGGGAGGGAGAGAGGGAGGGAGGGAGGAAAGGAGGAAGAGTGGGAGAGGGAGAGGGAAAGGGAGAGGGAGAAGGAGAGAGAGGGAGGGAGTGAGGGAGGGAGGGAAGGATGAATAGTGGGAGAGGGAGAGGGAGAAGGAGAAGGAGAGAGAGAGAGAGAGAGAGAGAGAGAGAGAGAGAGAGAGAGAGAGAGAGAGAGAGAGAGAGAGAGAGAGAGAGAGAGAGAGAGAGAGAGATATGCTCTTTGAATATAATATCATTACCAGTCCCAGAAAACTAGTCCATACAAAATTCCAGCCATATTTTTTTTTTTTTTTACTCAACAGTGTGTAAGAATATCCATTACCATATAAAGACAGTGTTTTTATCACCATATATTATCATATTATCATATATAGTGCCAACACTATGGGTATCCTCTCTACCAAAAGTGCAGCGATGGTGTCAGCATGTTGTCAGGTCATTACCAACTTTTTTTCGGTAGCGAAGTAATACCACGTCGAGGTTGTTGTCAGGATGAATGAACGTGATAATGTAGGGTATTATTGGTATTAGGGATATTTTCAGTGCTGGAATTTGTAACTGTTGTCATTGTCGGCTATCGTTCATTTTTTTGTAGCAAGCGTTTAATGGGCTTTCTGTTTTTAATATAGGAGTATATATATACATATATTGATATATACGTACATATATATTAGCATATATATATGTATGTGTGTGTGTGTGTGTACACGCCCTCTCTCTCTCTCTCTCTCTCTCTCTCTCTCTCTCTCTCTCTCTCTCTCTCTCTCTCTCTCTCTCTCTCTATGTCTGTCTCACCCTCTCTCTCACACACATACACACAGTGGCAAATGTAGATATAGATACATACAGTAGATACATAGACATGAACATTAGAATATATCCACACACACACAAACACACACACACACACACACACACACACACACACACACACACACACACACACACACACACACACACACACACACACACACACACGCACACACACACAAGCATGCATACACGCATTTTTTCTTTTTTTTTTCTTTATTATCTTTAACCACGTGCGTTTTCTTTCAGTATTAAAGACACAGGCATTTAATACAAGTAATGTTATAAATCGTTGGATGTGAACTACTACACATACACTCCCATCCCCTTTTCCCCTCCCCCCTTCCCC
>NC_061823.1:13912820-13915320 GCF_019202785.1 Penaeus chinensis | reverse complement strand
AAAGAGAGGAAAAGGATGAAACGAAAAAAAAAGAGAAAAAATTTGGAAATGAAAAAAAAATGAGAATGAAACGAAAAAAAAGGAAGAAAATGATGAAAATAAAAACAAAGAAAATGGAAATAAAAATAAAAATAAAAAGATGATAAAAAAAGAGAGAGATGAAAATGAAACGAAAATAAAGAAAAAAAATATGAAAATGAAAAAAAAAAGGAATCAAGCGAAAAATAAAGGAAAGAAAATGATAACAGTGAAAAAATAATAAATATAAAAATGAGAAAAAAAATATACAAAATTATGAAAAGGAAACGAAAAAAAGGAAGAAAATGATGAAAAAAAATGAAAAGAAAAATAAAGGGGAAAAGATAATGAAAAAAAACAAATAATAAAATTAAACGAAAAATAAAAAAAAGAAGAAGAAGAAAAAGAAATAACAACAGCAACAACAGAAATACTTAAAAAAAAAGGTCATATATGAAATCGAAAAAATGGGCGAAAGATTACGCGCCAATATCACCTTTCACTTCTTCATTAGCGCTGTCAGGAAGCGGGCGGCTAGTTATGCAATATCCATTTCTCTGCTCGAACTAATTAATGAATATGAATATCACCCTTTGGATAAAAAAGAGAGAAAAAAAAAAAACCTTGCTCTTCGAAATTCAGAATAACTTTCTTCCTATAGAATTACTTTCATAGTTTTATTTTTCAAAACGAAATCGGGGATGACCAGTCCACCAATCACGCGCCTCCACGTCACGCTCCGGCCCAGCCAATCACAGGCGCCCATTTATCTGGGGAAAACGTGACAGATTTACTAATTGGTATTATCGACAGAGTTACTAACTGGTATTATTAGTGGTATTGTTGCTGATTGACATTGCTTTATCAGTGGTATTAATAGTGGTTGGCGTTATTATGGATATTGCTTCTACTAAAAATGCACACATACATACATACATACACACACACACACACACACACACACACACACACACACACACACATACACACACACACACACACACACACATATATATATGTATATATATGTATATATGTATGCCTATCTATCAAACTGTCAACATATGCATATATACACACGCGCACACACGCTCACACCTATATATATATATATATATATATATATATATATATATATATGTATATATATATGCATATATATATGTATATATATATGCATATATTTATATATAAACATATGTATATACACACACACGCATACACACACACACACACATACATACACCTATATATCTCTATATGTATATATATATGTATATATATATATATATGCATATATATATGTATATACATATATGCATATATTTATATATATTAACATATGTATATACACACACAAGCATACACACACACTCACACATACATACACCTATATATGTATATATGTATATATATGTATATATATATATATATATGTGTATGTGTGTGTGTGTGTGTGCACATATATACATACATACACACACACACACACACACACACACATATACATATATATATATGCATACACACACACACACACACACACACACACACACACACACACACACACACACATATATATATATATATATATATATATATATACATATACATATTTTGGGGGTAAATTATATATATGTGTATATAGATAGAAATATACCCCCCTCTCCTTTTTATGTTACGGAGCGCCAGACCGATTCGATCATAACATACAAATGTGTCGATCGTTATAATATAAACAAAAATAAAATAACACACTCTTACTCCAGCCACTACCATCTGTTCAGGAAACACCCAAGACTCCTGAACATTAAATGACGCTGTTCTAGCCGTTAAAATTAAACCAGCTTGGGTCGTTCGCTGCTTCGAAAGAGGATGAAACCGAAACCTCCAGTAACCATCTGCATCAAATTGCTTCGGGAACATTCAGGGTGTGAGGGAGCTATAAATCTGAATTGCTAATGTTTCACTAATCAAGCCGGGCCCTTGCCTGGATCGGAGAGGGTCTGTCAATCTCAGTGGCTGTGAGAAAAGGAGGAAGAGAGCAAGGGGAAGGGGGGGGGGGAGGAGGAGGAGGAGGAGGAGGAGGAGGAGGAAGAGAGGAGGGACGAGGGGGAGGAGGAGGAGGAGGAGGAGGAAGAGAGGAGGGACGAGGAGGAGGAGGAGGAGGAGGAGGAAGAGAGGAGGGACGAGGAGGAGGAGGAGGAGGAGGAGGAGGAAGAGAGGAGGGACGAGGGGGAGGAGGAGGAGGAGGAGGAGGGAAGAGGGGGGAGAGGGGGGGAGAGGGGGAGGAGGAAGAGAGGAGAGGGAGAGGGGGAGGAGGAAGAGAGGAGGGGAGAGGGAGAGGAAGAAGAGAGGAGAAAGTGAGGAGGGGAGAGGGGGAGGAGGAGGAGGAGAGGAGAGGAGAGGAGGAGGAGGAGGAGGAGGAGGAGGAGGAAGAGAGGAGGGGAGAGGGGGAGGAAGAGAGGAGGGGAGAAGGGGA
>NC_061823.1:13905320-13907820 GCF_019202785.1 Penaeus chinensis | reverse complement strand
CGAATCAATTGAATCGAACAGACAATTAATCCGAAATTCGACTTCCCTCTGAGTCATTGTATAGTGAACAGCATGTGTCGTTGCGCGAGACACCGGAAATGTTTGAGAGAATCTTCTGTAGTTGTTTGTTGTTGACTTTGTTGATTCCTTACAGTATTTCATTAAATGTTTCGTGTGTGCAAAAGGAAGCTCTTGGGGTATGATGAGGTTAAAGAAAAAAAAAGAAGGAGAAAAAAAAGGGGGAAAAAAATCAGGAAATTTTCGTTTTATTGTTGTTTCTTCCTTTTTTTTTTTTTTTTTTTTTTTATCTTTTTCCTCTTTTTCTTGTTCTTGTTGTTCTTCTTCTTTTCTTTGTTTTTCTTCTTCATTTTCTTTTTCTTTTTCTTTTTTTCTTCTTCATTTTCTTTTTCGTTTTTTTTCTGTTTCTTTTTTCTACCTTTTTTTTTTTTCTTTTTCCTTCTCTTTTTCCCTCTTCTTCTTCTTTTCTTCTTGCTCTTCTTCTTTTTTCATCTTCTTTTTTTTTTTTTTATCTCAGTTTATAGATTTATTTATTCATTATTTGATGATGATGACAATAATGATAAGAATAATGATAATAATAATAATAATAATAATAATAATGATAGTACTAATAACGATCATAGTGATATTAAAATTGTGATGAAGAAATCACGACTGAGCAATAATGTTAGTAATAAGGGTGACAATATCTATAGCACGAATAATAATGGTAATGAAAATTAGTAACAACAACATTAATAATAATAATAAGTTCTCATCATCATGTGACGAGACTTATTTCATTAGTTCAAATCCCCTTCAAAATTTAATCACAAATACCATTAAAAAATAATAATGACTACAGCAATATCAGCAATATTAAGTGTAATAAGGAAATAGTAACAACAACAATAACAATAATTTTCATTGCATAGACGCGACTTATCTAAATAGTTCAAATTTCGCTCAAAATGTGATCACAAAACAACATACCATTAATACATAACACTGGCATAAATGGATGCAGAACAGAGAACTGCACATGAAATATGCAAAGCGGTAAATAGCCACGTGAAATTCGCAAGGCATAACATAATTCACTTTCCCAACAAGTTAGGCAGTAAGCTCAACGAATATAAACATGAATTCATCAATCAGTATTTTCCCTTTAATAACACAAAGGAACGAGGACACTTTCTACCATCGGTCTATTTAACATACACAAATTTGCCTTGAAAATATCTAACGTGGAAGGCCTATATACACAAATTCTAACACCATTGAACATTTCTAATAGCGTTCAAAAGGGTTCTGACATTATCAATAAAGTTTTAACACCTTTTAAAAAGTTGTAATATTATTTAAAAAGCTTCTAACTCCAGTAAAAAGCCTCTAAGAACATTTATAAACTTCTAACACTTTTAAAAGATTCTAACACCATTAAAAAGAGTTCCAACACCACTAAAAATAAAATCTACCGAAGCCTACGTATAGACGCACCAAAGACGCAGAGAAATGTCTCCGTAATGTAACCAGACCCTGAGGCTGGACTGCCAGAGATAGGTCAGGAACCAGGGCTGTGTCTGGTCAATAGAACCAGGGATTTAGACATGTTATAGAGTAAATACTGTTATGAGACACCACTCTGCTTCTTTTCATTAATGGTTGTTTCATCTTCACAAGTTTAAATGTTTTTTGTTTTTTTCTATAACATATTCCAATTGTGGGCATCATGTTGCTGTTATGATAACGAGGGTAGTGATGAAGGTAAGGATGAAGTTGATAAGAAAAATTCAAATAATATGTGTATGTTGATAACCATAATCATAATCTATTGATATCATATCATCATCATAGCAATGTAATGTTAATACGAGTTATAATAACAAGTAATGGCATTGAATGTTGATATAATACTAATGATAATGATAATAGTAGTAATGAAAGTAAAGATAATGCCAATAATTTAATGAAAAGATGTTGATAAGGAAGAGGATAATAGTGAAAATGAAGAGAATGATGAAGATGGTGATTATTATGATGATGGCAGGAATGATGATAATAAGATGATGATGTGATGATAAGGACGATGATGATAATGATTATAATGATGATGATTATAGTTATAATCTTAATGATAATTTCAACAGTAAAATAAATATTATATTATATTATATTATATTATATTATATTATATTATATTATATTATATTATATTATATTATATTATATTATATTATATTATATTATATTATATTATATTATATTATATTATATTATATTATATTATATTATATTATATTATATTATATTATATTATATTATATTATATTATATTATATTATATTATATTATATTATATTATATTATATTATATTATATTATATTATATTATATTATATTATATTATATTATATTATATTATATTATATTATATTATATTATATTATATTATATTATATTATATTATATTATATTATATTATATTATATTATATTAT
>NC_061823.1:13892820-13895320 GCF_019202785.1 Penaeus chinensis | reverse complement strand
GTGGGGGGTTTGTGTATACAAATGTGTTGGCAATTTAAATGCCATATATATATATTTTTTATATAAAAATATATTATATATAATATATTTTAATATATATTTTATTTATTTTTTAAAAAAAACCCAAATAAAATTATGATTTTTTTTGGGAGGAAAGTTTTCGAAATTTTGGGTGTACATTTTATCCCGACGTTGGCTCAGTTTAAAGTCACCCTGGAGAGCCTGTAAATCCTGGTTATCAAAGCATTCTTTTAACTTTATACGACACTAAATCACAGGGAAAACATTTAAAAAATAAGCAAAAAATTTAGAAACCCAAAGTAATTTTTATTAAAAAGGGCCCTTTTTTGTCCGTTAAAAAAAAAAGACGGGTTTTTTTCGAAGAAAATTTCCGAAAAAATTAAAACCCCGCTACTTAAACTTTTGTTCCCTTTTTCCTTTCTAAGGTTTGCCCCTTAATTATTCTGCTGTGCTGTTTTAAACTTCCCCCAGTTGTTTTAAATTTTTTACCTTGTTTTTTCGCTCGCAATTTGTCTTGCTTTAAAGTTCTTTTTTTTCTCGAATTTTTAAAACGGAAATTTACAACGAAAAATCACTCGTTTCTATCAACGAAGTTTTTTAAAAAAATTTTTCGGTCCTCCCTCCCCCTCCTCTTAACCCCCTTTCCTCCTCCCAACCTCTCCTCATTATCCTCCCCCTCTCATTATCCCCCCCCTCCTTTTTTCCCCTCCCCCTTATTTCCCCCCCCTCCTCCTCATTATCCCTCCTCCTCATTATCCTCCCCTCCCCTTATTTCCCCCTCCTTTTTATCCTCCTCCTCCTTTATTTTCCTCCTCCTCATTATCCTCCTCCTTATTATTTCCCCCTCCTCCCCATTTTTCCCCCTCCTCATTATCCTCCTTTCCCCATTTTTTCCTTTCCCCCTCATTATCCCCCCTCCTTATTATCCTCCCCCCTCATTATCCTCCTCCTCATTACCCCCTCCCTTTTTTCCTCCTCCCCTCATTATCCCCCTCCCATTATCCTCCTCCCCATTTCCTCCTCCTCATTATCCTCCTCCCTTTTATCCTCCTCCTCCTCATTATCCTCCTCCTCATTATCCTCCTCCTCATTATCCTCCTCCTCATTATCCTCCTCCTTATTATCCTCCTCCTCCTTATTATCCTCCTCCTCCTCATTATCCTCCTCCTCATTATCCTCCTCCTCATTATCCTCCTCCTTATTATCCCCCTCCTCCTCATTATCCTCCTCCTCATTATCCTCCTCCTTATTATCCTCCTCCTCCTTATTATCCTCCTCCTCCTCATTATCCTCCTCCTCCTCATTATCCTCCCCCCCCCCCCCCCTCACCATCTGCTCTAACGCCACCTACGCCTGAAATTTTTGGCAGGCTTAAACCCCTATCCACGGGCATTGCCAAAACTTTTGCCTCGCTTTAAACAGGAGGAAATGTTTTACCTACAGTGATGAATCTGCGAAGTGACAGACTATTAGACCGCCCGCAGAGTCCCCCCCCCCCCCCCACCCCACCCCCATCCCCTCACCCCCTCATTCTCCCCCACCCCCGCACACATACCCTCACCCCCACCCATCCCCCACCCCTACCCTCAAGGCTACTTTCTCTCTCTTATCTCTTGAAAAAAAAGTGAAAATGGAAGAGGTTATTTGTGTGAATTTGTGTTTTTTTGTGTGTGTTGGGTTTTGTGTTTGTTTGTAGTTATTACTGTTTGTGTTTATTTCTAGTTATTATATGCCTTTATTTTGTATTTGTTACTTATATTTATTTTGTATTTATTTATATTCATTATCTGTATTTATTTTGTATTTATTTGCCGTTATTATTTACATTCGTTTTGTAATTATTTGCAGTTATTATTAATATTCATTTTGTATTTATCTGTATTTATTATCTGTATTTATTTTTTCAATTTATATTATTTATTTTCATTTTTGTGCATGAAGGATTGAATATTTGCTTTCCTAGTATCGTCTATTTTTTGTTATTATGGATGCATAATTATATTATTCTGTTGTCTCTTCAGTTATTATTATTTTTATTATCATCATCATCATCCTCATCATTTTCGTTATTTTAATTTTTATTGTTATTATTATTATTATTATTATTATTATTATTATTATTATTATTATTATTATTATTATTATTATTATTATTGTTATTATTATTATTATCATTATTAACATTATTATTATCATTATTATTATTAGTAGTAGTAGTAGTAGAAGTAATAGTAGTATGATTATAATGATTATCTTTATTATTATTATTATTGTTATTGTTATTATCATTATTAGCATCATTGTCACTATTATCATTATTATCAAAATTATTATTACTATTATTATTATTATTATTATCATCATTATTATTATAATTATTATTAATTTTATTATTATTATTATTATTGTTATTTTTATTGTTGTTATTATTATTATTATTATGATGATGATGATGATTATTATCATTACAATCATTATC
>NC_061823.1:13872820-13875320 GCF_019202785.1 Penaeus chinensis | reverse complement strand
CAGAGGATTTTTGATCTTCATCCTAGTAGTTATCCAGACGAGCTGCTTCAAACGACTCACTTCGCTGAAACCTCTAGCAAGAATTTAGTCCAATGCTTCATTTCAGTTCAAAGTTACGCAAAGGAAACTGATATATAATCTAGAGTGAAATAACATGAAATAAAATAACGTGAAATAATCCAGCGTGATTTTAAAAAATCCTCTGCAAATAGCAGCATGATTCGACATCCGAATTGCCGTTTGCTAAAATTGACATATGCTAAAATTGTCGTATGCTAAAATTGACATTTGCTAAAATTGCCATATGCTAAAATTGCCATATGCTAAAAGTGTCACATGTTAAAAATTTCCATATACTAAAATTACCATATCTAAAATGATTTGCGCGAGGAAATACGTAGGCACGAATGCATTCATACGTCGGATCAGTGCGATTACATATTCAAGCACAGCCGGGCATGAATATTCACACTCAGCCAATCAGAGTACATGCGAAAAGGGGATGTATATGATGTACACTCACTCATAAAATCACAGGCGAGTCATGTAAACCTACACGAGCATAGATATAAAAGCACGCATATAACCAAAGAATCGTGTCCGTACACGCATCCTCAGGCACAGACACAAACAAACAAATACACAAACATACACATACGTGTAACAAACAAACAATACACACACCCTCAGACACAGACAAACAAACAAATACACAAACATATACATACATTCAACAAACAAACAATACACGCAGACACAGACAAACAAACAAATACAAAAACATAAACACACACGCAACAAACAAACACACATACACGCATGCAACAAACAAACACACACAAACACACAGAACAAACACAAACCACAAACCACAAACAATTCCACCAAACGTACAAACAGACACAAAACACACTTAAGCTGAAAATCCTTCTCCTCAAAAGGCTTTCATATATCCACGTACTAAGATACTTCTTATCTCTTATCAGCTCATCTTTTGCTTCCGAAGATTAAAGTATGTGCACGTTTTAAACAGAATATCCACGATCATAATTATGCAAATCTCTCCCTTTGTATTCTTCTCTCGCTTTAAAATGCTATTATCTTAATACTATCATCTACTATTACTGCTATTAGCCTCAGTAACAATGGTATTCGTGATGCGTATCAAAACTAATACTAATGCTATTAGTTTTCCTGTGAATATTGCAGTTGTTCTAGTACTCTTATTAATAATTCAGTAATTACTTATACTTATAATAATGCTAGCTTTCATGGTAAAGGAAATAATGATGATAATGATATTGATGATATTAACAATCACTAGCTAGCAACTAGCAACACTAGTAACTACAGCAATAATAATGATGATAATAATAAAGCTGATAATAATAATAACGATAATAATGATGATAATGCTAATGGTAATGACAACAGAAATGATAATAACAATAATAGTAATGATAATAAAAATGATAATGATAATAATGATAATGAGGGTAATAATAATAATAATAATAATAATAATAATAATAAGATAAGGATGATAATAATGATAATGATAATGATAATGATCATAATCAAAATTATAATAACGATAATGATAGTAATAATGTTGATAATAACGATAATGATAATAATAATGTTGATAATAACGATAATGATAATAATAATGTTGATAATAACGATAATGATAATAATAATGTTGATAATACCGATAATAGTTATCGTAACGATAATGATGATAATAATGATAATAACAATATTGATAAAAATAATGATAAGGATAATAATAAGCTCCCCCACACCAGCCCTCTCCCCCCTCCTCCTACCCATCGCCCCTCCCCCACCCTTAACCCTTTCCCCTAAATAACCAATTCCCAAAGCCACCTACCCCCCCCCCCCGCTCCTCTCCTTCCCCACGAATCCCATAGACCCCTACCTAGCCCATACCCCCAACCTTTCCTCTCTACCCAATTTCCCCCTACCCTCCTACCCCATTTCCTCTCTACCCAGTTTCCTCTCTACTCTATTTCCTCTCTATCCCTATTTCCTCTCTACCCAATTTCCTCTCTACCCAATTTCCTATCTACCCAATTCCCTATCTACCCAATTTCCTCTCTTCACCCCCGTTTACTCTCTACCCCATTTCCTCCCTAACCCATCCCATGCCCCTATTCCATGTTCTCCTATTCCCCTCTCCTCCCCACTCCCTTGATCCCTTCCCACTTTGCCCATATCCAGCTCATACCCTTACCCTACCTCCTTCCCTAACACCTGCTCCTTTACCTTCCCTTCCCTAAACCCCCTCCCATTTACCCTTCGCTCTCCCCTTTACACTTTCCCCTCCCCTCCTCAAATTAGCCTCTTTACCTTACCCTCCCTTGCTTACCCTTAACCTCCCCTACCCACTTAACCTACCCTCATTACCTTCCCCTTCTCCCTTCCCCTTTTTCCTCCCCCTTCAACTAAACCCCATTACTCTCCCTTACCCCCCCTCCCC
>NC_061823.1:13861386-13867720 GCF_019202785.1 Penaeus chinensis | reverse complement strand
AACTTCTCTCTTCCCCCAAAATCTCTCTCAATTCTATCTCTCTCTCTCTCTCTCTCAAGCTATTAATATCAATACTGTTATTAATAATATTGATGTTATAATTATTATGATGCTATTTATCCACCCGCATTGGGTACCTCCAAGTGACAAAACAAATTGTAGGCATCACCCCTTTTGTAGACCTCAGCCCTCACCTCAACTAGTTTTGCAGAGTCTTCTCCTTCTTTCCTTTTCCTTCTCTTCTCCATCCCCTTGTGTCAACTTATCCAAATCGTTAACTCATCTTCACCTCTTTTACCACAATATTCCTGATTCCTGGTATATTTGTTTGTTTTGACCATTGACCATTCTGGAAATCCACACACACTGCCTTACTGAACCAAAAAACATTACCTAAGGGCGTTGCCCCCAAGCCTATCGCTATGTTTTGTATACATCACGAATATAACTTAAAATTAAGGAAAAAGGTAAATAGGCAATATAGGTGGCTGATAAGAACTTGTGAAGCTATTTATGTGTAAACACTTTTCATAAATAAATATCACACTGGACATGGCATGTATTTATGTTGCAGCCTCAGCAGCATTGAGTTAACTAGTTATTTATTTGCAAGTGATTTAGCTTTTCTTTTCATTAATAAAACCTTTAGGAATGTGTAAGTCAAAGCAGTAACATCGACTGAGGCAGGAAATGTAGATTGACTGTAATGTTACTTTCTTCCAGAAACATAGTAAAGGACGTGGGAGGGGGACTGGGAAGAGGTCGGATTATCAAAGGACGTCCAAATCTGATAATTGGACCACCAGCACAAGGGGTATGTACCTTACATGCAGTAAGCTCTTATAGTTTTCTCTTTCCAGGAACCTGTGTTTTTTTAGGAGCACTAGCAAGTTATATAGTAGAGTCCCTGAATAATTTATATTGTTATCCATCTCTCCATTTGTGTAGCATTGTACTTCAATCATTCCTTCTTTTGCTTCTGGCATATGATATTTCCATGTGATCTGGCTAAATACTTATAAATCCCTAGACACATTTGCATTGTATTCCAGAATTGGCTGTAACTTGTTATCATGATATGTAACCTTTCTCATTTCCCTTGCCATCATTTATTGTTATCCCCCCCCCCCCCCCCTCTTTCTTCTGTTGAAAGAGACTTATAACAGTCTTATACACTCACTTATTTGATGATTTCAAATTTCCCTAGATTTGGAAATATTGTAATGTGAAAATTGAAATATGGTTATATATCTTTAACGCAATGGCGACGGGTCACGCCTATTGCCGTCATGAAATGTGGCGTGTGGCTGTCCGCCACGGCGGTGCTCCAAAGCACCCTGAGGCAATGATTCGGCTTGATGTGAACATAACCATGCTATGTATTTTCAGGTTATAGGTGATGCTAGAAACAAAATCATCCAGAAAAAACGTCTTCGACTCAGAGATGCACGGGATCGCCTCGCTGAAATTGCAAAGCAGGGTGATGCTCGAGACAAGATCAACAAGAACAGGAAGTTCTCCAATGCAACACAGAAGGTAAACGGTTGCAGCTACATTCCTGTTGTTTTATTTGCTCCATATATTTGAAATATTTAAATTATTTTATCATTTCTTATTTAATTAAGTTTGGAAATATGTTAATTACATAGGTCTAATTGATGTTACTCAAATGGTAGCACATAATACCGATGCCACAGTAGCTTCTTTTACTGACAGTTGAAGCTGTTAATTTGATGCATTTTTAACATCCATGATTATTCTTTTTAGAATCCTGTCATACGGAAGACCCCCAGACTAATGGATGAGAACATGAGGAATGAGAATTTTCCTTCTTGTAAGTGTTTTTTTTTTTTTTTTTTAGTGTTAGGAGTATTATTTATCATATTCTCCTCTTTCTTTATTTTATGTTTTATACTAAAGAAGAAGTGAAAACCATAAAGGGACCATTAAAACAATAATAGAACTGTTTGCTAAAATGTTTAGCTTTGATCAAGTAAGTTAATAAGATAACATAAAGCTGGTTCTTGAAAAGTACTCATTTTTAATTGGACTGTTTGGTAATTTACTAAAGACCATTTCCTTGCTGTTTATGTTTACAGATCTTGGTGGACAGACCCGCATGCAAGGAACATCACTGATCCGCACAGTGGCTGGGAGTGATGGGCTCGGCAAAGGGAATGTCATAGTTAGAGGAAAGCCAACTGCTACCAACTTCTCAAAAGGACTGCAGAGGCAAATTCCATCAAACAGTCGACCGCAGTCTATCACAAGAACTCGTGATGGTGAACGTTATCATCCATTGCCAAATAACCCCCATGTTGTGACAATCAAGAATGACAAAGCAGACTTTTATAATCCATCCTATCAGCAAGTTGCAAGGTAATTTGGCTTTGTTTTAGCATAGACACTTGTATATGGTCTAATCTCTCCACACCATATTAGGTGATGCAGTGCAACCCTCACAGGTAAACAGTTTGTCAGGTTGTAATCTTGAGAAAATTACTTTTCCCTTAAGAAAATAATCATTAACCATTGAGATTTTAGTATTTTGGCTTGGTTAAAAGGAAACTGCTGTCCAGTAGAAGATAGAAATACCAAGCTCACCATGAAATGTTTAAATGGTATGCGATAAAGGGTTAAGAGCAAGAAAAGAATAAAAATGTTGGATGAGGTTGAGATAACAGCAGCCCCTGACCAACCACACAGGGTCAAAGATTGCAATTTAGTTAACATTTTTACTTCATTCATAGAATATATCTGCATGGTTGAGGGTGGTAATGTCGATGTTACCCAGATGTGTTTAACTCCTGAAGTACAATCGACAGTTGTCGTCATAACATGATACCTAGGAAGCAGAGGATAAAGTGATGGTCATAAACATATAATTTTGACAACTTTTTTCATAGTTTGCACGAATGTCAAACATAAGTAGGCCACAGGAGAGAAACCCAATGTGCCTCATCATGATGAGTGCTGTACAAAGGATGCTCATCTTAAGCAGATAACTATAAGTATTCACTGAATTATTGGAGCACTTCCCCCCCAATCCCTTGTTCGTTGTTGTCGGGGCTTAGGAGATGGAGACTGAGGCCCAATGTAGGGAATCACCCCTACCTTGGACCTCAGCCCTCGCTTCAACTAATTTTGTATAGTATTTTCTTCTCCCCCTTTCCTTTTTCCTTCTCTCCTTCATCCCCTTTTTCTATCCACTTCCTAATGTGTGAGAGCCATGTTGAAAAGATGGAAAGGCTGACTGTATGTCAGTCCTGAATGGTCTCTGGGAGCCATGGGCACATTATTTCCTAGATTAAACGCCTAGCCCTTACCCCTTATGGGGATGCTGAGGGGTAGACTGTTTCTTATCCCCACTTATTTTAGGTTCACTATGGCCATTAATTAAGATTTTTTTCCTTTATTAAGGGCATTAAGACGTACTTCTTCATTAATTAGCCTTTCTAAATTTGATTTCTCTGGTTTCCTGACCCCTGCCTCTCCTTTGACCTCAGCTATAGCACTGATACTAATACCCTCCTCTCCTACATGTACACCTCCATTCCTGCTTCTTTCCCCATTATCCATACTACTCCCACCTGGATCCTTACATAACTCCCTTACATAACTGTCAATCTCCAGATCCTTCCCCTCCTGACATTCTTCCTGATACTTCACCACCTTCCCCTGTTCCCCTGTCTCATTCTCTGGATTCTCCTACTTCTCCAACTACCATTTCTACCCATATTACCTATTAAAAGTTTGTCACTTAACAAATTATAAATAAGAGAGTAACAGATAAAGCCAAACCAATAGATAATTGACCAAGGGTAGAAAGTAAACATGTTGACTACTCGTGTATATAAATACTACTATTCCACCAGGCTTACAGTACTTTGATATACACAGTTTGATAGTGAATTCCACCTTTATGATACTGATATAAAAGCAGATAGTGTGTTTTATTTAAAAACTATATTAAAAAAGATGGTGGTGAACACTTTTGGGTTAAAAATTTGTCCATCATGGGTGCACATGATATTGTAATATTGTCTAGCCTTTAGGGTGTAAAGGGTAGCTACATGTTGTTAAATGTTAATGGTTAATAGAAAATGAAAATATTTGTTGAGAATCAGATTACAGATTATGATTAACCACAAGTAATCAAAGATCATAATAGATTATAATTTTACTCAGTTCACATAAGAAACACGTACACATACTAATTAAATAACTCGTACTTCAACTTGCTTATGTAACCACAAAGAATTATACTGCATCAGCCATCCAGTGTGAGATAAAATGTGATATTACATCAGTCATCACAGAGGGTTAAAGGAAAGTCTGTGTTTATTAAAATGACTGGTTTTAGGTCTTAAATGCTTACTGAAATAGTTTTATGGACTGGGGAATTTATTTACTCTGAAAAAGTAAAGTAAAACTCATTAGTAATGTCTGTATGCATGTGTACATGTATATGTACATGTATATGTAAGTTCCTTTATAGTACCTGAGGACCCATTTTTCCATCACTCTTTTTTTCAAACCTTTTTATGGGATGGCACCCTTAGGATGAAATTTACATTGGTCATAGAAGTACACTGACTAATGCAGATTTAAATGGTGTAGTTACAGAACATAGAATATGGATAATTATAGCATTAGAAAAGTCATGGCTTGTGCCATAGCACCATTTTGGCTTTACCACTTTTTATGTATGTGTAGGTATGCATAACCACAAACATATATTCATGTGTTTAGGCATTTATGTATATATGTATTGCATTATGATTATTATTTTGAGGTATACACTAACTCTCTTCTCATGGCATTTTGTACAGACAGCAAGAGTTGAGGGAACCACCAATGAAGCTGTCAGCCAGGAATCCTCCAGTCCGATCCATGGGGCTGTCTTCAGCAGGATCACAGACTTACAGTGTGAGTGGGATGCGGTCAGATGCCATGATGAGAGCTCGATCTCCTGAGCATAGGCTGTATCGTTCCAGAAAATCTCCAGAAATGGAAGAGATCAGACCAACTCGTTTAAAAATAACTACAGCAAATAATTTCAGGGTAAGTCTAACAAAGTGGCTTTATTGTCACTTTCAGTATGTTTCATAGGAACTAGTAATAATGAACAAACACCTAAGGGAATAGAGGGCAGTTCATTCTGCCTAACCCATTTACTGTGGGGAAGATATTGAATAAAGTTTAGTAAGGCCATAGGGCATTAGCAGGCACAACTTCACACCTGGACTATTGTAAAACTCAGTCAGGTTCCCAAGGTATCATCCAAGCCACTGTGGCCTGGGCTTGTGATTAGATGAATGTCACCATGTTGGTAAAATTTTGCCATAACATGATTGGATATCACATAGCATCAGTGTGTTAATGACTTTTTCTTGTTCTCTTACGAGTGCAGTAGAATGTATGTCCCTTGCTGATGTACAATATCAAGTTATTGGTGTTTTCTTCTGTCTTTCTCACTTCATACTGGTATTTCCTCATTATTAGGAGCCAAGTCCACAGTATAGTGATGGATGGGAGTCACCACCAAGGTTGCCTTCAAGAGTGCCAGCAGCAAGGGCCCCTGCAACAAGGGTCACAGCCTCAAGACCTCCACCTCCTCGAGTGCCTGCTAGAATAGCAACCAGGTCTCCTGTCAAGAAACGGTAGGGAAATGCCCTTGACACTTGAGTTCTTCAATGATATATGGTAACTGTAACATGTGCTAGGGATTCCAGAATATAGTTTGCTCTGTAAGTATAAAAGTTTAAAGCATTGAATATTCAGAATATAGAAATAAGCAAACTCTCCTATTACAGGCCGGCATATGATGATGAGGATGTGGAAACTGTCACTCGCCCAAAGAAGATGGCTCCTCTATCATCTGGTTTAATGGCACGCCTTGATCAGCCTCAAAGGTCTAGTGCTCCTCAGGGATACAAGGTACGTTGAAAAACTTAAACCTTGATAAGGAATTACGTTGGTATTTTTACATTGGTGATTTTACTAATAAAGGTAACTTATTTGCAGCCAATGGAATAACCATGTTATTTTCAGTTAAAACGTCAATATTGTGTGTTTTTACAGGTGTTGGTTACTAATCTGCACCACTGTGTTAGTGTTGAAGACATGGAAGAGCTGTTTGGGACCATTGGACCAATTATTTCAGCTCGAATAGTGAGAGAGGGCATTGCCGAAGCAGTCTTTCTGAATGAGGAGGATGCTTTCAGGTATATAAAGTCCCTTTTAGGAATGGAGTAAGAAAACTTGCACAATATTCAAATATTTTGTTTTTTGTCAATTCAGGAGTCTGAGATTGCTGTTATCAGGATCATTT
>NC_061823.1:13843886-13853886 GCF_019202785.1 Penaeus chinensis | reverse complement strand
CCTGTGATTATTTTATTAACCTTTTTTCTTTCTTTTTTTTTTTTTTCTTTTTTCCTTTCTCTTTGGAGGTCTGGATTTAAGTTTTATAGAAAGAGTCATTTGCATATGGTGCAGGTAATAAAGATGATTGTGTCTGTATCAATTTTTTCCGTGTATATTTTGTTTTCTTTTTTTTTTATATTTAGTAAAACAGTTTTCTCCCCCTGTATTTTCTTTCTCTTGTTTTGCCAAAGTGCATTATTTTTTGTTGCTTTTTTTATATTCCCAGTTTGGGGTATTTATTAGGATTAATGAAATCTAAAATATATTGAGTTATTTGTAAACTATAGATTTTTTACTGATTAAATATAAAACTGCTTGTTCAGATATCAGCAGGTTTCAGTACTTTGTATTTGTTTGCTGTAGATGTATTCCAATGTGTAAAGTGGAAAATAAAAAAAAAAACATAGTTCTAATTAGTTATATTTTTAAAAATTATCCTTTATAAGAAAAAAAAAGTTCAGACCCCTCTCCTATCTACATCTTAAATGGCCCATACATGATCAAATTTGTATGACACACAAAGTTGACCATATATAAGTAGGTTTGAAACTGTGACTGTTTTATGAATATTAAATGTTTGATTTGTTTTCTTTTCTTTTTTCTTTTTTTGTTTATTTTCATGCAACATACATGACAGTTTTGGGTAATGTTTTAACAAATAAGCTCATTTGAAGAGTAATAGTGACTGTGACAGCAGCTACATTTGGTCAGTGTTCATTATCATTATTATTGTCATTGTTGATTTTTTAAATATAATTATTGATAGATTTGTAAGTAGTTGTAATGTTAGCAGTAGCATTAACCCATTGCCGCCGGGGAAAATGAATAAAAAATTAGGAAAATGCTGTGCTCATTTTTTATATATTTGTGAAATGTCTCTGCTACCGGTAGTGCTTAGCCACAAAAGAGTCAATTAGTAGACCTTGTGACCTTACCTCATTTCACCTTTCCTTGAATTGGAGTGAAAAACTTATTTTTTACTGGTGCTATCAATATCGATGGTGTTATTTTTATTATAAACACTATAATTACTATAATGTTATAAACATTAGTAACAGCAAAATAAGATAAGGTAAATCATTTTCGTAAATCAATGAAAAGGGTGAACGCGTGAGACAGGCAGTACTCATAACTGGCTCATTGGTGACTTGGTACAAGTGTAGCCACCTATGTGTAAAAACAATTAAACAAGTAAACTCACAGTGGGCATGGCATGTATGTACATGCCATGCCCTTCTGCAAAGGTTTAATAGTAATAATAGCATTAGCAGTTGTAGTATTGGCTTTGTTGTCATTATTATTGTTATCAGGTTTTGCTGTTAGCCTCCTATTTTGTTTACATTACAATTACACTCACTTGAATTTGGTGCATCCAGACTGACTTTAGAGTATTTAATGATGATATAACTTTAATAAGGTTTGACAAATTTCTAAGATGATCAAATAGTAATAGCCACCAAAAATAACAGGAAGCTATTGAGTTGTGAGTCTGGTTGCAAAGTCAGATGAGGCATATAGAACTCCACCTTAAGACATCAGACACATAGCCAGTGCAGGGTGTATTGTGCTTTTCCCCGAGATATTCAAGGGCCCCTATACTCTGTCCAATCTCAAGAAAGGAAAATCTGGCAACTTGCTCTAGACTCTTGAGTACTCATATTCACTAAGTGTCTTAAAGTGGGAGGGGGGGGACAACTAAACTAGTGTAAAGTAATGAAAACTGTTGTATATAATTCCAGACATAAACATAGCAAAAAGTGTCAGTTGATAAGATTATGAAAGGAGAAAGTGAATTGGGAGTATAATTCAGAGGCTGGGGTGAGCTGCCAGTTTTTCTTTTCATGAGGATGCAGACTAATAACATTATTCAGCAGACTTCAAATTCATACTTCCATATACCAATTCTTTTTAGTTTTAAATCATACTTTCAAATACCAATTCTTCCAAGAAAAAATGCAGTGGCATTTTGAAAGGCACATAGTGGTAACACTGACAGAAATCACTGAAATATCAGTGTAAATCCAATGAATGTTTTAAAAGCCACCTAGTAAACCATAGAATGACACAAGAAGACACTGAACCACAGAGCCAAGAACTTAATTGCCATCTCCTACCTTCCCATCTCAGCTTGTTTTTTTCCCCACTAATTTCAGCATTTTGGATAACTTACACCATTATAACCCAAATGCCAGATTTATCTTAAAATATTCCAAAATCTTACTATGTTTTTAAAAAATATACAAACAGCACAAAAAAAGAAAATCCACCACACACTTTATATGCACACTTTAGGGCCAGGATAAAAGCATGTCAATATACTAAGTAAAAATGGACTGTCGTACAAAACACAACAGGAGTTTCGAGTATTACCCCAATTGTTCTTTCTGTAACTCCAGATTGCTCTCCTGAGTCCTCCATCTCAATTTGGTTAAAGTGTAGGGTACTGTACGTTACATTAGTGCACATCACATTTATGTTTGATTGGAAAGGGATGGGGAACATAAGGACATACTATACTTATTTTGCCCAGTGCCTTCTGCAGAGGTTTTAGTTTTCATATAACAATTCATTTCTAGATTAACTACTAAGTTGTTGAAAAGTTTACATTAGGAGTGCCTGCCAATTTTTTGTTTGATTTTAATGATGAATAATTGTATATTTTACCAGTGTAGAAACTTGTGTGCATTAATATATTGACAAAATAGTAATCAGCCTACATTAAATTAATTTCAAAAGGGTTATAACAAATATAAAAATAGGTTATTTCATGTAGCTTTTATTTTAGCAAATGTAGAAAATATATATGGTTGTAAATAACAGTGAACAAATAACTTTGGCTCTCTGCAAAAGACCTTCCTTATGAAAAATCACAGCTTCCTGAAAGACAGAATGTTGAAACTTAAGAGTACCGTAACTATTTTCTATTAATGAAAAAAAAAAAAAAAAAAAAAAAATGCCAATATCTGAACACATCTCTTGGTACAAGCTTTGTTCAAAAAGAATGTAAATGATTACAGAAGAAGCACTATATTCTAATAGTCACATACAATCAATCCTTCGATTATCTAAAAGAAAAATCCAAGTGTTTTCTGCAACAAGAGTCACTATCCTCAAACAGCGAATGGCCTGTGCTGAAGAATTGTCAGTATTCAGTAAACTATGATTCTGATACCCATGTGTAATGCAACAATGCTTCCGGACTCCACAGAAAAAATTGCATCCATTTAAAATACAATCCACCCACAGGTTTACAATATTTTCAGCACCCAGTCTCACCCTTATACTGAACATGTATTTACACTATATATATATATCACTTTGGAGGAGACTTAGAGACAGAATTGTGTGTGTGTGTGTGTGTGTGTGTGTGTGTGTGTGTGTGTGTGTGTGTGTGTGTGTGTGTGTGTGTGTGTGTGTGTGTGTGTGTGTGTGTGTGTGTGTGTGTGTGTGTGTGTGTGTGTGTGTGTGTGTGTGTGTGTGTGTGTGTGTGTGTGTGTGTCTGTGTGTGTGTGTCTGTGTGTGTCTGTGTGTCTGTGTGTGTGTGTGTGTCTGTGTCTGTGTGTGTGTGTGTGTGTCTGTGTCTGTCTGTGTGTGTGTGTGTGTGTGTGTGTGTGTCTGTCTGTGTGTGTGTGTGTGTCTGTCTGTGTGTGTGTGTGTGTGTCTGTCTGTGTGTGTGTCTGTCTGTGTGTGTGTGTGTGTCTGTCTGTGTGTGTGTCTCTGTGTGTGTGTCTCTGTCTGTCTGTCTGTCTGTCTGTCTGTCTGTCTGTCTGTCTGTCTGTGTCTGTCTGTCTGTGTCTGTCTGTCTGTGTGTCTGTCTGTCTGTCTGTCTGTCTGTCTGTCTGTCTGTGTCTCTGTTAGTCTGTGTCTCTGTTAGTCTGTGTATCTGTATATCTGTGTATTTGTGTATTTGTATATCTGTGTATTTGTATATCTGTGTATTTGTATATCTGTGTATTTGTGTGTGTGTGTGGGAGGGGGGGGGGGGTATTTGTGTATGTTTGTGTGTGGGTACTTGTGTATGTTTGTGTGTGGGTATTTGTGTATGTTTGTGTGTGGGTATTTGTGTATGTTTGTGTGGGTACTTGTGTATGTTTGTGTGTGGGTATTTGTGTATGTTTGTGTGTGGGTACTTGTGTATGTTTGTGTGTGGGTATTTGTGTATGTTTGTGTGTGGGTACTTGTGTATGTTTGTGTGTCTGTGTGTCTGTGTCTGTGTGTGTGTCTGTCTGTCTGTCTTTGTATCTGTGTATTTGTGTATCTGTGTATTTGTGTGTGTGAGGGGGGGGGGGGGGGATTTGTGTGTGTGTGTGTGTGGGAGGGGGGGGATTTGTGTGTGTGTGTGTGGGAGGGGGGGGATTTGTGTGTGTGGGGGGGGGGGGATTTGTGTATGTTTGTGTGGGTACTTGTGTATGTTTGTGTGTGGGTATTTGTGTATGTTTGTGTGTGGGTATTTGTGCATGTTTGTGTGTGGGTACTTGTGTATGTTTGTGTGTGGGTACTTGTGTATGTTTGTGTGTGGGTACTTGTGTATGTTTGTGTGTGGGTATTTGTGTATGTTTGTGTGTGGGTATTTGTGTATGTTTGTGTGTGGGTATTTGTGTATGTTTGTGTGTGGGTATTTGTGTATGTTTGTGTGTGGATACTTGTGTATGTTTGTGTGTGGGTACTTGTGTATGTTTGTGTGTGGGTACTTGTGTATGTTTGTGTGTGGGTATTTGTTTATGTTTGAGTGTGGATATTTGTGTATGTGTGTATTTGTGTATGTGTGTGGATATTTGTGTATGTGTGTGGGTATTCATATATGTGTGGGTATTTGTGTATGTGAGTGGGTATTTGTGTATGTGTGTGGGTATTTGTATGTGTGTGGGTATTTGTGTGTGGGGGGGGGTTATTTGTGTATGTGTGTGTGGGTATTTGTGTATGTGTGTGTGGGGGTATTTGTGTATGTGTGTGATGGGGTATTTGTGTATGTGTGTGTGGGTATTTGTGTATGTGTGTGGGTATTTGTGTATGTGTGTGGGTATTTGTGTATACGTGTGGGTATTTGTGTATACGTGTGGGTATTTGTGTATGTGTGTGTGGGTGTGTGTATGTGTGTGTGGGTGTGTGTGTGTGTGTGGGTATTTGTGTGTGTGTGTGGGTATTTGTGTGTGTGTGTTTGTTTGTGTGTGTGTATATTTGTGTATGTGTGTGTGCGTATGTGTATGTGTGCATATGTGTATGTGCATGTGTGTATGTGTATGTGTATGTGCATATGTGTGTATGTGTATGTGTGCATCTATGTGTATGTGTATGTATGTGTGTATTTGTGTATGTGTATATTTGTGTATGTGTATGTGTGCGTATGTGTATGTGTGCATATGTGTATGTGCATGTGTGTATGTGTATGTGCATATGTGTGTGTGTATGTGTATGTGTGTGTCTATGTGTATGTGTATGTATGTGTGTATTTGTGTATTTGTGTATTTGTGTATGTGTGTGTATTTGTGCATGTGCCTGTACATGTGCATGCGTGAGTATATTTATTAGTATCTTCTGTGAAACTAATTTGCTCACTCAACCACTTAATCATCAAACAAGGATTCAGAAAGATACTAACACCACGTGAGCAGACAGCATCCTTCAGACCATACTCAACCATAATGCGAGCAATGCTGGCAGTGGATAATACATTACGTGAAAGACTTGAGGAACCATCTTGAGGAATTCCTTGGCTAGCACAACATGCTCACTGCAAACTTACACTGACATACTAGTAAATCCAAACCTAGTTGAGCACAAACTCTATTAAATGAACACAGATATGGTTTACCTATACCAAGCTAATTTTCAATACCATCCAGCATTTATCATTCTGGTTGTTATCTTCGTAATATTTCATAAATGTTTCACTCTTTTCTGCAGATTTTTTCATTCAACATTTATCATGATGCTAATCTTTTAAGAGCACCTTTAATATATATACATAATTTTTTTTTTTTTTTTCATATTGAGGGAAAACCAATACAGAATATGTACAATATCATATATATCACTTTACATCTGAGCATTGGATGTGAGGTCCATAGATTCTCTAGTACATGATTTGGAAGACAAATCATTATTTACATATAAGTATCAGTAATATTATTAATAACTTTTCCAATTTCATCAAATCCAAAAATTGATCAGTAAAAAAAAATCTACTTCTAGGGCACATTACTCTCATAAATTCTTAGGTAAAAGTCACATTGAACACCTGGAATACATCTACCTTTCACTTCTTCTCATTAAATAAAATGGATAAATATATATACATACAATTTTTTTTTTCTAAAAAGGGAGAAGGACTGGTTTACAAATTTAGTATATAGGTTCTAAATACTCAAGGACTTAATTCTGGAGACAACGTTTCAAAACTACTGACAAGCAATTCATTTTTCATATGTGAATCTACGTGGATATCATGAATAAAAACAGCTTTTCTTTACCCTGGACACTCAGCATAACCAATGCTCCTAAATAAAACATACAGGTGTAAAAATATTCATATAAATCTCCTAAATACTGGAGAAAATTTTGCTTGCTATGTTATCTTTGCTTTTAAAATCCAACCCAACCAGTCCACCTGCAGTTTACAGCTGGAAAATTAATCCAACACCCAAAAGTTTCTCCAATGCATGTCCATGATCAGACAAATTAATGTACTCTCAAAATGCACAATATTATTCTTTTCAAATGCACAAGTACTATGTACAAAGTTAACTAATGAGATCAATAATCACAAAACTTACAACCTATTACTATTTTTTTCAGTAAATAAATGTCAATTCACTGGTATTTCAAATACAATTATTAACACTGTAATAATTTGAAATAAAGTTGCCCTAAATTTGGCAAAACTTTTGGTTACAGAAAATCCTAACAACTGGTTTTATTTTACTTTGTACAGAAAACCAAAAGCATTTTCTTTACATAATAACCTAAATGTTCCAGTAACACCTAATGACATTCCTATACACTAACAATACCCTGTATTTACATTAATTAGAAGTTGCTGGACATATTGGTTATTAACTTGCATGCTTTTATCGAGAAAAGCATATTAACTTATAGATTTATTTCTGAAACTGATAATCCATGTCTATCTTTTCAAAATATTTTAAGCTATCAAGTTCTTCACTTTGAGATATTACATATCAATTATGATTTATATAACACTTCTTTTCCATATCTGTTCTTATGAGCACAAAGGGAGTTTTACTTATTGGTTATGAGCAAAATTCAATGACTTGAACAAGCTGATGAACAAGCAATTATATGCGAATTAATAATACCCATACATGTCTTTATGTAAAGTCATCCTAGTGCTACACTGAATGAGTGTTATAAAGTCCTGCAAAATTCATCAGACTTTTAAAGGGAAAATGTTATGGCACCACACCTTAATTCTTGAGCAACACTATGCAGGTGTAATATAATCTTTAGTACAAACCATGTTAACACTTAATTTAAATTACCCAAACAAGTATTACAACAACCTAATGAAAGATTGTTATGAACAGTAAATGCATAATACTTAACTTTACCAAACCATAAACATCATATGCTACAACAGGCATGCAACATAACCCTACTACATATTAACATATGTCACAAAAGTTCTTGGACTGATTATGCAATGCAGTATTTAAGGCACGAGTAAGTAGTCAACTTGGACTAGGTACAGAACAATCCTCTATTTATAATTAGACAAAATTTAACACTTCCTCTGAAAGCCAGTTGATCTTTTCCACGGTTTCTTCTCACAAGCGAATTTCTAAACCTTGATTTCACTGGTGAGTTGATGGTGAGTTGTTGGTGAATCTTACGATGTTGTGAGGGTGGACCGGGAGCCCGAGGAGCGAAAACTCCTGCGCAGTCGACTCCAGACACTTGCTTCCTCATTCATGGCCTGCAAGTTAAGAAATACATGTTAAGTGAACACAGTAACGTATACAGAATATGGCTGCCTTTCATATTTTTTTTCTGATTAATGTTCTCAAAACTATATTCACCCTTACTTACTTTGAACAATTGTCTTACCATCCAATTGCACACAATTGCATAAATTCAGTCTGTTACCTCATTTTGACGTTAATGTGACTAACTGCAATCACATACCATAGTACACACCTGCAATTGGTCTAAATATCCTTTTCTTGACATTAACATGATTCACGCTTCAACTGCTTACCATAGCATGAGCCCGGTGGAAGGTGTCGCCGATCCTCCGGAGCTCTTGCCCCAACTCGACTTCCAGCGTGACGTCACAAGACAGAGCCCGAGGTCGGCTCCAAGCTGGCCGGGGGTGGATTCTGGTAACGCCGCCGGTCGCGTTGCCGACGGCGTGGCTGAACGACACCCGGGAGCCTTTGGCCTCCGTAGGGGAGTGCGCTGAGGATGGGGGCGTGCACGACCCGCTGGCTCTGCCTTCCGTGTCTGCCACCAGGTCTGGTAGGGCCAGCACCAGCACACGTCGCCGGTGCCCTACACCTCCTGTCCGAAGAACAAACTCTTTAGTAATCATATTAAAAAGTGGACAGTCAAGCGATTTTAAACATGAAAATGAAGACGGCAACAGAAAATAATTATACATACGTTATCATTACCAATAAATGGTATCACACCACCTCCCAGAGCATGTTCATCTATCAAACGACCCCCCTCTTTTTTCCTTCTCTTTACCTCCCATGTACAGCATTACCAAGCAAAAGCAACAACCCTAGGACGCCTACGGCCATTGCTGCGAGGGCACGATGAAGCTGACACAAAAGCGCCTCGGGGAACTTGCGGCAACTACTGTTCTGTAGGACGATGCCCGACTGCCGCCTCCCTCCGTCACGCCTGCAGCCAGAGGGCGGAAGAGGAGCGCGGCGCGAGTGGGCTACTGTGCCAAACCCCACTCGCCACGAAACGCCGATTCTTGATGCATTAACTCGTTTCGTTTCTTCCCTAAACACACTGAATATTTATTCCGTTCCTTTTTAATCGTGTATAAGAAGACTGCAGACACTAATACTCGCGCACGAGAGAGCAAAGCACATGAAGGTAGACTACATGGGTACTAATTGCGTAGAGAGAGGGAGGGGCCAATTACCTAAGGGAGGGAAGGGGAGCAGCCTCCGGCACCCTAGCATAAGGGTCACGTAACAGAAGACCCCGCCAAGGTCAAGGGTCAATCCACCTGCCAGCCAGCCAGCGGCGTGCACTACGGCAGCGAATCGCATGTCTCGCCGGGGGACTCTGACCCTAAGAGGCGTCGATGTGCGTGAAGTGGCGCTCGGTGGCTCGGCCCTCAGGGTGGACATGCGAGGCTGCGGCCCTGGCTCCTCCCCCGCCCTTCCATCATCCCAGGAAAAGCCCTTGAATGCCCATCAGGGTAATGCTAATGCCCGTTCATCCTTCTTACCTCGATCAACTTCATGTCAAAAAACGGTGTACGCATTTTCACTTTTCCTTAACTGACGATATATTTTTTTATATCTTATTTTAAACACATGCACGAGACCTCTTTACAAGTTGTTTCCCCGAGACCCCATAAACAACAACTGTTATTATGATTCAAGCAAGCGGGCGACGCTAAATAATCATTCCCCACTAATACATAACAAAGAAAGGTGACCTAAGACCAGCCACACACACAAAAAAAAAAAAAAGAACAAACGCTAACTGAAAAGACATATGACACCACCATTAATATTCTCAACCTCTGTCTCCGCCCCTTCAAGTCCTCCATAATTAAGGACTGTGTTTAGGCTCCCTTAAGTACACACCTCACATGACGATCAATGAGTGACATTATATCATTTCGAATTATAAAGGGACGCGTAGGCCTATGTCTTCATTAGCCGGATGATTAAGACCTCAACGTACAGTAATTTGCCGCCGTATCAAATGCAGGCATAACTAGGTCGGTATATGAGTTACTGCCACTTAA
>NC_061823.1:13828886-13836386 GCF_019202785.1 Penaeus chinensis | reverse complement strand
TGCACCTTTTTTTCACAGGCTTCCAAGCGTGAGTCAAGGGCGGTGATTCACAGCCTTAGGAACGCTGCGACCTCAACTTCCCCCCCAAGAGGAAGTATGATAAAGATGAATGAAGAAAAGTGTAAAAAAAAAAAAAAAAAAAAAAAAAAAAAAAAAGACAACGTACAAAAGAAATGCTCCAATTTGTTTATTTATCTTTATTTCTGTTTGTTTTTCTTTCTTTCTTTTTTCAAAGGAATGAGTGAAAAGAAAAAAATATATATGAAAGAAATATTGAAATACGACTTTTCTTCTTAATTACTTACAAATACGATATTATATAATTCATGATGAGGGTGTTTAATGGGTTAGGTTCCTTCCATGTGAATGTGTGTTGACGATGGGTAATGGAAAGACAAAAAAAAAAAAAAAAAAAAAAAAAAAAAAAAAAAAAAAAAAAAAAAAAAAATCGATACTTAAGAACAAAATCTAAAGGTTAAAAAATAGGACCATTGCCCGATGAGTCATGGGAGGGGGGGGGGTGACTCACGAAGTAACAACGGGGGTAAGGGGGAGGCAAGGGGAGGGGGGGGGGGGCAACAGAGCAATAACGGGAGTGGGGAAGGGTAGCAGGGTAACAATGGGGATAGAGTGAGCCTATGAGGCGAGGCTATGAAGCGAGACTATGAGGTGAAGCTAAGAGGCGAGGCTATGAGGCGAGGCTATGAGGCGAGGCTATGAAGCGAGACTATGAGGTGAAGCTAAGAGGCGAGGCTATGAAGCGAGACTATGAGGTGAAGCTAAGAGGCGAGGCTATGAGGCGAGACTATGAGGCGAGGCTATGAGGCGAGGCTATGAGGCGAGGCTATGAAGCGAGACTTTGAGGTGAAGCTAAGAGGCGAGGCTATGAAGCGAGACTATGAGGTGAAGCTAAGAGGCGAGGCTATGAGGCGAGGTTATGAGGCGAGGCTATGAGGCGAGTCTATGAGACGAGGCTATGAGGCGAGGCTATGAAGCGAGGCTATGAAGTGAGGCTATGAGGCGAGGCTACGAGGCGAGGCTATGAGGCGAGGCTATGAGGCGAGGCTATGAGGTGAAGCTATGAGGCGAGGGTATGAAATGAGGCTATGAGGCGAGGCTATGAGGCGAGGCTATGAGGCGAGGCTATGAGGTGAGGCTATGAGGCGAGTCTATGAGACGAGGCTATGAGACGAGGCTATGAGGCAAGGCTATGAGGCGAGGCTACGAGGTGAAGCTATGAGGCGAGGCTATGAGGCAAGACTATAAGGCGAGGCTATGAGGCGAGGCTATGAGGCGAGGCTATGAGGTGAAGCTATGAGGCGAGGCTATGAGGCGAGGCAATGAGGTGAGGCTATGAGGCGAGGCTATGAGGTGAAGCTATGAGGCAAGGCTATGAGGCGAGGCTATGAGGTGAGGCTATGAGGCGAGGCTATGAGGTGAAGCTATGAGGCAAGGCTATGAGGTGAAGCTATGAGGCGAGGCTATGAGGCAAGGCTATGAGGCGAGGCTATGAGGTGAAGCTATGAGGCGAGGCTATGAGGCGAGGCAATGAGGCGAGGCTATGAGGTGAAGCTATGAGGCGAGGCTATGAGGCAAGGCTATGAGGCGAGGCTATGAGGCGAGGCTATGAGGCGAGGCTATGAGGCGAAGCTATGAGGCGAGGCAATGAGGCGAGGCTATGAGGCGAGGCTATGAGGCGAGGCAATGAGGCGAGGCTATGAGGTGAAGCTATGAGGCGAGGCTATGAGGCGAGGCTATGAGACGAGGCTATGAGGCGAGGCTATGAGGCGAGGCTATGAGGCGAGGCAATGAGGCGAGGCTATGAGGTGAAGCTATGTTACGAGGCTAGGAGACGAGGCTATGAGGCGAGGCTATGAGGCGAGGCTATGAGGTGAAGCTATGAGGCGAGGCTATGAGACGAGGCTATGAGGCGAGGCTATGAGGCGAGGCTATGAGGCGAGGCTATGAGGCGAGGCAATGAGGCGAGGCTATGAGGTGAAGCTATGAGGCGAGGCTATGAGGCGAGGCAATGAGGCGAGGCTATGAGGTGAAGCTATGAGGCGAGGCTATGAGGCGAGGCTATGAGGCGAGGCTATGAGGCGAGGCAATGAGGCGAGGCTATGAGGCGAGGCTATGAGGCAAGGTTATGAGGCGAGGCTATGAGGCGAGGCTATGAGGCGAGGCTTTGAGGTGAGGCTATGAGGTGAGGCTATGAGGCGAGGCTATGAGGCGAGGCTATGAAGTGGTGCTATGAAGCGAGCCTATGAGGTGAGGGTACGGGTGAGGGTGGGGTAGGGGGTAACAGAGCAACAACAGGGGTGAGGTGGGGGGGGGGGATGTTAACAAGGATGGGTGACTCAACGTGAGTATCATCTGTTTCCTATTTCCTTGAGAGATGCGCTCTGTTCAAAGTCAAGAAATGTGTGCGTGTGCGTGTGCGTGTGCATGTGCGTGTGCATGTGCGTGTGCATGTGTACACACACACACACACACACACACACACACACACACACACACACACACACACACACACACACACACACACACACACACACACACACACACATAAATATATACACACGTCTACATGACATGAGCAAGATTAAGTGAGACAACACCTGAGCAACCCGCCAAACCGCCACTGGCCGAGGCGCGCGAGGAAAGATTCGCGCCAAAATCTTGATGGGGCGGGGGGAGGGAGGGGGAGGCGTGAGGAAGGGGGAGGGATGGAGGGAGAGGAGGGGAGGGAAGGAAGGAGGAAGGGAGGTCGACAGACAGACATACAGATAGATAGATAGATAGATAGATAGATAGATAGATGGAGAGAAGTAGGGATGGAGGGAGAGAGAGAGGGAGGGAGGGAGAAGCAAGGGAGCGAGGGAGGACGACCTCGGGGTGTGGGGGGGGGAGGGAGGTCATATCCGAGGCGGGGGCAGGGTCGTTAACGCGGGGGTGGGGGATGGATAAGGGTGTGGGGGTAGGAGTGGGGGGTAAAAGCGGTGATAAGAGGAACCGAGTGTAAACAAGGGTATCGGCGTGGACATCGCGGCCCCCTGATGTAATGAGGGTCAGCCACCGGCGACGGGCGGGGAGTGTGTGTGGGGGGGGGGGGGGTTAAATCCGGCCGGCTGACCCCTCCCCTACTCCACTACTCCCTTCCCCTACTCCTCTCTTCTACTTCCCTTCCCTTTCCTCTTCCCCATTCCCCTTTTCCCTCCTTCCCTACTCCTCCCCTACCCTCTTTCCCTCCTTCGCTTTCCACTTCCCCGTTTCCCTCCTCTCTTCCCTTCCCTTCTATTCGACCCTTCCTCTGCTTCTCATGCCCTCTATTTCTTTATTTATTTATTTCTTCCTTCCTTCCTTCCTTCCTTCCTTCCTTCCTTCCTTCCTTCCTTCCTTCCTTCCTTCCTCCCTCCCTCCCTCCCTCCCTCCCTCCCTCCCTCCCTCCCTCCCTTCCTTCCTTCCTTCCTTCCTTCCTTGCTTCCTTGCTTCCTTGCTTCATTTTTTTTATCTCCCTCCGCTCTCTTCTCGTATTTTTATAGATATATCCTTTTTTTCTTATTCCGTCTGTGTCCTTATTTTCATGTTTATCCCTTTTCCTTTCCTTCCCACTCCCCTTTCGCTATTTCCACTCTAATTTGTTCTCCGACCTCCTGTCCTCTTCCCTCCTTCGTCTCTCTCCCTTCTTCCTCCCCTCCACTCCACCGCACGATCAAAAAAAAATCCACTAATTCATCCACATCAGCGAGTTCTCCACACATCAATTCTTTATCCACCCACCTGCCTCCCCGCCCCCCACCCCCCACGCCCCTCTCCATATCACCTTTGGAACCGCAGTAACCACCCCGCCCGTCGCCAGTTTATTGCAAAATTACTCGCCCCCACCACGTGTCTCTTATGCCCTAACACGTGTCTCCTTTGCCCTCGTCATGTGTCTCTCCTACCCTTACGAGTGCCTCCTCTGCCCACTCGTGTGTCTCCTAAGCCCTCAAGTGTGTCTCTTCTGTCCTCACCATGTGCCTCTCTTGTCCTTACTAGTGTCCCTTCTGCCCTCATCACGTCCTCTACCATCTCTCCGTGTTTCCTTTTCCATCGCTAGTGTCTCTCCTGCCCACACCACGTATCTATCCAGCCCTCACCACGTATCCTCCTCTACCCTCACCACGTATCCTCTTCTACCCTCACCACGTATCTCTCCAGCCCTCACCACGTGTCTTCCTCCCTCCATGACCCTCCTCCCTCACAGCAGAAGCCAGCGGAGAGCAGACGGAGGAGCCGGCAGACAAAAGCAGGTGGCGGGTCGGAAGCCTCAGCGCAAACAAGGAAGTGAAGGCAAGATGTCAGCGCATAAACAAGCCTAAATGCTTTCGTGTGGAGGGGCCCTCGTAGGCTCCTCTTCTGTAGGCCTACGACTTGTTTTACAAAGTCGCCCCCAAGGCAAAAGGGACACGAGATGATTATGATTATGAAAATGATTATGAGGCGTATTTTTTTTTTTTTTTTTCTCACCTGCTGCGCATTATCCGTCCCATGAAAAAAAAAAGTTTGATAGAGAAAACGGTGTCCTTCCACATAACTACGTAAACATAAAAGTACGTAAACAGAAATAAATCGAGTAAATAACCCTTTTTGGTCAAATGTTCTGGAAAAAATCACCCAAATACACACTTTTACTTGACAATTAAGATAATTCAAAATAAACTAGAACATAAACACATCCACGACCCTCCCTCCCTCCCACTCTCCCCCCCCCTCCTAACCACCAAGACACCCTCAAAGCCAGAGACGGACAAACGCACTCACGCACAAAGTAGCCTCAGGCCACGAAGATCTTCCCGGCAGATTAAGGGAGACGATTATCCGGCCCGAAAGTTAGGTAACATGCGGATCATCGAACACACATGGTCGGGTGGGGGAAGGGGAGGGGGGAGGGAAAGGTGTCGCTGGGGAATGGATGGAAGGGAGGGGAGGGGAGAAAAGGTAAGGGGAGGGAAGGAGAGGAGAGGGGGAGGGAGAGGCGAGAGGGGAGGGGAGGGGAGGAGAAGAAAGGGGAGTGGTTGGGAGGGGATAAAGGGAAAGAGAAGAGAAGAGAAGAGAAGAGAAGAGAAGAGAAGAGAAGAGAAGAGAAGAGAAGAGAAGAGAAGAGAAGAGAAGAGAAGAGAAGAGAGGAGAAGAAAAGAGAAAAGAAAAAAGAGAGAAAAGAGAAGAGAGGCAAATAGAACAGAAAACAAAGAGAAAGGATAAAGGAAGGAGCAATGAGAAAGAGGAAGAGAAGGCAGGGAAAGGAAATGAAGCAGGGGAAGAGAGGGAGAGAGGGCGAGAGGGAGAAGGTAGCGGCCGCACTTACTACGGTGAGTTTAATTGGATTTAGATAGTGAGACCCTAAGGTGGTTTCGAGTCCATTTGCGACGAAGAAATAAGCAAATGAATGAATGGATGTGATTTTTTTTAGTCGGTAACTTTCGTGTCTTTGTTAGAAAGCGATAATAAATACAGATGCACAGATTTCCACAGATTTATGCGCAGACGGTCAACGGAATGTTTTAAAAAGCAGCGATAAGGTCATTACAGTGAACTGAATCATTAATTATTGTAAAAATCTTCCCCTCAAAGATTTTTTTTTTTTTAATGTCATTACTTCCAACGCGACAAAAAAAAGATTAATAAAAATAAATAATAATACTGACAAAATCCCGTCAATCACAACCGATTACCGAAAAAAAAAAAAAAATTAGTGCCATCTCTACCAGTACCCAAGCATCCCCACCTACCCCTCCCTTCTCCGTCCCCCCACCTTCCACCCCCTACCCGATCCCCTTCCTCTCACTACCCATACCCCCATCCTCCCCTACCCTCGCCCTACCCCCCACCACCTCTCCTATCCATCCTCCCCACCTTCCTTCCCCACCCCCACCCCCCTCCTCCCCGACCCATAAGGCCCACCAACCCCGCGGCACTCACGCCATTACACGTAATTACCTCACGCCGCCATAATTTCCCTTGATCGCCAGATAATCATGTACGAAAGACCGTCGAAATTAACATAATATACATACACGCAGACGGCGGTGATATCTAGTTTTTGCCCCCCTCCCCCTTCCCCCTACCTCCTGCTCCTCCTGCTCCTCCTCCCTCTCTTCCTCCCATCCCTCTCCTCTTTCCTCTCCCGCCCACTCCTCTCCTCTTCCTCTTTCTCTTCTTCCTCCTCTTCTTCTTTTTCTTCTTCTTCTTCTTCTTCTTCTTCTTCTTCTTCTTCTTCTTCTTCTTCTTCTTCTTCTTCTTCTTCTTCTTCTTCTTCTTCTTCTTCTTCTTCTTCTTCTTCTTCTTCTTCTTCTTCTTCTTCTTCCTCCTCCTCCTCCTCCTCCTCCTCCTCCTCCTCCTCCTCCTCCTCCTCCTCCTCCTTTTCCCTTCCTATTCCTCCTTCACTTCTTCTTCTTCTTCCTCCTTCACTTCTTCTTCTTCCTCCTTCACTTCTTCTTCTTCTTCTTCTTCTTCTTCTTCTTCTTCTTCTTCTTCTTCTTCTTCTTCTTCTTCTTCTTCTTCTTCTTCTTCTTCTTCTTCTTCTTTCTCCTGCTCCTCCTTCTCTTTCTTACTTTTTCATATTATTTTAGACGCGCGATCTTCAAGAAAAAGACACTTCAGTTTTGTCTAAACATTACGTTTTTTTTTTGTTTTGTTTTGTTTTTCATCTGAACAATTACTGACGATGTGATGTTTATATCTATATCTAAGAAACTAAACGCCGCTTTAATAGAATGACACGTTATCCTCCTATCTCAAACTCTAAAGAAAAAAAAAAGGAAAAAGAAATCTGAAGAAGGCGTGTTTTGACCCTTCGAAACGAGGTGACAATGACTAGTGTTGTTGTATACGACGAAGGCGCGAAGGGGGCTTCTTGGCACCAAATTACCGATTTCTCTCTTTCTGTTCCATGTTCTTTTCTCTCTCTTTTCCATGTTTTTTTTTTCTTCTCTTTCTTCTCTCTGTTTTTTTTTAATCTCTCTCTTCCTCTACCTATCTATCTATCTATCTAGTTATTTCTCTTCTCTTCTCTTCTCTTCTCTTCTCTTCTCTTCTCTTCTCTTCTCTTCTCTTCTCTTGTCTCCCCTCCTCTTCCTCATCCTCATCCCCCTCTTCCTCTTTCTCTCCCTCCTCCCCCCCCCCCCCCCCCCCCACCCTCTCTCTCCCGCCAAACACTAGATTACAACTGTCTGATAATTGATATAATTTCCTCGAGAGGCGAGGGAGACCAACTTCCCAGTGACCGTTCATAATGTCCCCAAACAGCCTAGCCGCTCCTCCCCCCCCCTCTTTACCCCCTCACCCCCCACTCCGGACCACCCTCATCAACCTCTACCCCCACCCCCCATCCCCTCCCCCTGTGACCGGGAAGCGAAGCTATCAGAGTAACACAATCCCCCAACTGCCGACGCGTCACCTATGTGACCTTTCACCTCATCTGCCTCTTTTGCCCCCTCCTTCCCTCCCCCCCTCCCTCTC
>NC_061823.1:13821386-13823886 GCF_019202785.1 Penaeus chinensis | reverse complement strand
CAGGGGAAGGAGGAAGTGAGGTAAAATAAAGATGGATGGTAGAGGGGGGAAATGAAGGTGTGAGAAAGGAAGAGAAAGGGAGGAGTAGGGAAGGGGGAGAAGAGAAAGGAAGGAATAGGGAAGAGGGAAGGAAAAAGGGAAGGTGGAGGGAAAGAGATAAACAAAAGAAGGGTGAAATGGGTATGGAAGAGAGATGGGGCGAGGAAGAAGAAGGGATAGAGGCAAAGGAAGAAGGAGGGAGGAGATGGAAGAGCAAGGAAGGAGGGGACGGAAGAGAGAAGAGGGAGGGGACGAAAGAGAGTGAAGAGGGAGGGGACGGAAGAGAGAAGAGGGAGGGGACGGAAGAGCGATGAGATAAAGAACAGAAAGAGGGAATGAAAAGGAAGACGAGAGAGAGAGAGAGAGAGAGGGAGGTGGAGAACTAACCGTCGCAACACATCGAGGATTTCCAGTAGGTCTTTCCCACCCTCCACCCCCAACCAATCAACTAACAACCCCCTCCCCCTTCCCCCTCCACCCCACCCCTCTTTTCTCCTTGGCTCAAGATGATCCCGCAAACACTTCGGACAGATTGAAGCCTGTTGTCCCGTCCCCGGCTACATTACCGGATTACCGCAGTCGCCTTCAACCGCTGCGGCCGAGGAAGTAGGCCTCGGGCAGTTCCCTAGCCGCACGCATACAAATACACACATACACACGCGCACACACAGACAAACATATATGCATGCATGCGTACACACACACTGAAACTCATGCGCGCGCGCGCGTCACGAGGAGGAAGAGGAGGGAGAGGAGGAAGAGCATGAGGAGGAGGAAGGGAAAGAAGAAGAAGAGGGAGAAGAGGAGGAAGAGGAGGAAAGAAGAGGAGGAGGAGAAAAGAAGAGGAAGAGGAGAAGGAAGGGAAAGAAGAGGAAGAGGGAGGAGGAGGAGGAATAAAGAGGAAGATGAGAAGGAAGGGAAAGAAGAGGAAGAGGAGGAGGAAGAAAGGAAAGAAGAGGAAGAAAGGAAAGAAGAGGAAGAGGAAGGGAAAGAAGAGGAAGAGGAAGAAAGGAAAGAAGAGGAAGAGGAAGGGAAAGAAGAGGAAGAGGAAGAAAGGGAAGAAGAGGAAGAGGAAGGGAAAGAAGAAGAGGAGGAGGAAGGGAAAGAAGAGGAAGAGGAGGAGGAGGAGGAGGAAAGAAGAGGAAGAGGAGGAGAAGGAAGGGAAAGAAGAGGAAGAGGAGGAGGAAGAAAGGAAAGAAGAGGAAGGGAAAGAAGAAGAGGAGGAGGAAGGGAAAGAAGAGGAAGAGGAGGAAAGGAAAGAAGAGGAAGAGGAGGAGGAGGAAGGAAAAGAAGAGGAAGAGGAGGAGGAAGAAGGGAAAGAAGAGGGAGAGGAGGAGGAGGAAGAAGGGAAACAAAATGGAGAGGAGGAAGAAGAGGAAGGGAAACAAAATGGAGAGGAGGAAGAAGAGGAAGGGAAACAGGAGGAAGAGGAGGAGGAAGAGGAAGGGAAAGAGGAAGAGAAGGAGGAGGAAGGAAAATAAAGAGAAAGAGGAGGATGAAGAAGGGAAAAGAGGAAGATGAAAAAGAGAATAGCAACAACACTGTCATTATTAGTAGTACCAAGAGCTACGCAATAGACTCACTCCTGTAAAATAAAGAAATAAACAGTCAGAAACACCAATAACAGAATTACTAAACGTTCTCCCTTCTCGCCAGCCGCCAAAAATACGTGTGACCCCCCCCCCCCCCCCCTTCAAAGACCTCACGACACGGAACGACCGCAGTGAGGCACGTAAACAAGTTCGGTCGACTGTCACACGACCTCCTCCTTTCCCTCCTCTTCCTCCTCGTCCTCATACTCCTCCTCCACCTCCACCTTTACTTCCTCGTTTTCCTCGTCTTCCGCTAGTTCTCGTCCCCATCCTCGTCCTCGTCCTCGTCCTCGTCCTCGTCCTCGTCCTCGTCCTCGTCCTCGTCCTCGTCCTCGTCCTCGTCCTCGCCCTCGTCCTCTTTCCCTTCTCCCTATCACTCTCCCTCTTCTACCCTCCTCATTTACGGAGGAAATACAGCCAACTATAACAACCGTCATGAGGAGGACAAATTATTTTCTCCCCCAACAGTCAAACTGTAATTACTGAAGGGGGGGGTAAGACGAGGACGGGGAGGGGGGGTCAGGGTAGGTTTATACTAACAACCTAATTTCGGGGGGCACACTTCCACACACTCACACCTTGACGTTCTGTATAGCCTACACTCTATATAGCTGAACTCCTGAAGGGAAATATGGATGAAAAAGGTTCTTCCCCTTCTTCCCTACCTTCTCCCCCTACCCCTACTTTCCCCCAACTTCTTCCCTTCCCCCCAACCTTTTTCCCTCTCCTACCTTCCTCCCTTTCCCTTATTTTGTTCTCTTCGTTCCTACTTACTCTCCCTCTCCCCGCCCCCTAACTTCTTCCCTACTCCCCTCCCTTCCCCTATTTTCCTCCCTTCCCTCCTCCAAAAAGAAAAACAAAAGCCTACT
>NC_061823.1:13811386-13816386 GCF_019202785.1 Penaeus chinensis | reverse complement strand
TCCGACGCTCTCATGATCTCGATCCGCGATAAGATCCACAGGAGGCGCGACAGATGATAAGATGACGTACCTGCTCTCTTTCCCTTCCCTCTTTTTCGCTCTTTTTTTTCGCCCTCCCTCTCCTTTTCGCTTTTTCTTTTTTTCCTTTTTTCTTTTTCTTTTCTTTTTCTCTCATTCACATTCTCATTCACTTTCTCTTTCTCTTTCCCACAACCTTCTCCCCGAGACTTTATGTTTGGGGGGGAAGGATATTACCGGCAAAAAAAAAAATCTTTTGATGCAGGAAACGAAGCCAGAGTCTTTAAGGAGGAAAAATAAAGAGGGAGAGAGGAGAAAAAGGGGAAATAGAGGAAAAGAAAGGAGAAAAAGGGGGAAAGAAGAGAAGAAGAAAAGGAAAAGAAAAAAGCCGGGGAGTATTAACGGATGAGGAAAAGACGGAAAAGAGAGTGGAGAAGTTCGGAGAGGTAATTTTCAAAGGGGAAAGATCACCACAGAAATGGGCAGCGACTAGAACGCTGCAACTCTCCAAAAAATAAGAGTCGGACTTTAGGGGGCGTCCCTTTTCGGGACTAAAAGCCTGGCTCCGGCGTGCCCGAAGAGAACGCACGAGCGGGTATCACCTTTCCCTCTTTCCCCCGCGATTCGTGAGCGCGGGCCCGTGAGGATCTCGAGGATGCTGCTCGCGCTTCCAGGGGCGTGGGCGTGAAGGCGGGCGTGGGCATGAGAATGGGCCGGCCGTCAGGCGTGGTGGCGGGCGTGGACCAGTTCCGCCCGTGGGAGGGCTTGGGCGGAAGGGGTGGGCGGGAAAAAACGGGGCACGGGGGGCGAAGGGGCCATTTTTAAGGGCGCCGAGGGGGACGCATGGTGTCCGGGCAGGAGCGCGTCCTTCCCCGCAGCACCGGCGTCCAGTCCTCGGGCGCTTCCTGCTTCTCTTCCGTGACCTCCTCCCGGATGGCTTTGGGGGTGAGCGGGCGGGCGGGGGTGCGGGATGGCGAAAAGGGCGGGGGTCCCCGCCCCCGCCGGCCTGCCCCGCCGCGGCCCATGGGCTCGTCCTCGTCGCTGGAGAAGGTGAACGAGTGGGCGGACGAGGGCGAGGGCACGTAGCCCGAGTCGCGCCACGAGCCCAGCGAGTGCAGCGTCACCAGGCCGCCCGTGTCCTCCGCGGGCGAGGGCGGCGAGCTGGGGAACTGCGTGAGGCGGAGGCACGGCGCCCCCGCTCGGCCGGCGGGCGTCTCCTGAGGCCCCTTGCCCGTCGCGGGACTGGGGGTGGGTGAGGGGGAGGGTTGGGCGGACTCGGGCGTCGGTGAGGCTTCGGAAGCCGACGGCTGCGAGAGCTGGATGGGCGAGACGATGCTGGGGAAGGTGAAGCCGGGATGCAGCCGGTGCAGGATGCTAGGGGACGTGCCCGGCCGGAAATCGCGCCACCATGTCCACGGCCGGGTGGGGTGATGCGGCGAGGGGCGTGCTGCTGCTTTTGTTACTCATGCTTCTGCTACTACTGCTGCTGCTGCTCTGGCTTCCGCCGCACCCTCCATCTCGTACAGACTCTGGCGACAGGAAGAGCATCCGCACTTAATTCCCTTCCGACGCACGTGGGCAGGTGCAGCCTCCAGATCCCCCGACCCCTTCTCTTTCCCTTCTATCTCCCGGCCAACAAAACCAAGAGATAAATCTAATAATTTTCTGACTTATAACCAACCTCCTCCACAATAACAACCCAACCTTACGGAAACTATAAATAAAATCACAAGTAAAGAAAAGTAAATTTAAAAGCAAACAAACGTTTGTTTACAACGTTTGTCCATACTTCACGGATCTGTTTACCCACTCGAAACTAAAAACAACCCAAGACTTTAAAAAAACTCAATCTCTGTAGGTATCTAGAATCTTTGTTACCAGAAAAAAGAAAAAAAAAAGGAAAGAAAAAGACCCAAAAAAAGGACAAGAAAGGGGCTGACTAAAGCGAAAAAAGAACAGCCCAAAAAAAACAAAACACAACGAAAAAATGGAAACAAAAGCCGGCCAAACGAGCGCGCGGGAGGCTGGCTGCTCGTTGACCTCACCTTCTTCCTGTAGGGTTTCGGCAGGGGGTCCACGCGGGGTCGTCGCGGCTGCTGGTGGTCGTCATCGAGGTCGTCGTCGTGGGTCGGTCCGGGGCTTGCGTGAGTGTCTGGCTTGCGTGAGTGTCAGCTTGCGTGAGTGTCAGCTTGCGTGAGTGTCAGCTTGCGTGAGTGTCCTGCTTGCGTGAGTGTCTGCTTGCGTGAGTGTCTGGCTTGCGTGAGTGTCTGGCTTGCGTGAGTGTCTGCTTGCGTGAGTGTCAGCTTGCGTGAGTGTCTGGCTTGCGTGAGTGTCCTGCTTGCGTGAGTGTCCTGCTTGCGTGAGTGTCTGGCTTGCGTGAGTGTCTGTTGCGTGAGTGTCTGGCTTGCGTGAGTGTCTGCTTGCGTGAGTGTTGCTTGCGTGAGTGTCTGGCTTGCGTGAGTGTCTGGCTTGCGTGAGTGTCTGTTGCGTGAGTGTCTGTTGCGTGAGTGTCTGCTTGCGTGAGTGTCCTGCTTGCGTGAGTGTCTGCTTGCTGAGTGTCTGCTTGCGTGAGTGTCTGGCTTGCGTGAGTGTCTGCTTGCGTGAGTGTTGCTTGCGTGAGTGTCTGCTTGCGTGAGTGTCAGCTTGCGTGAGTGTCCTGCTTGCGTGAGTGTCCTGCTTGCGTGAGTGTCCTGCTTGCGTGAGTGTCCTGCTTGCGTGAGTGTCCTGCTTGCGTGAGTGTCAGCTTGCGTGAGTGTCCTGCTTGCGTGAGTGTCCTGCTTGCGTGAGTGTCTGTTGCGTGAGTGTCTGCTTGCGTGAGTGTCCTGCTTGCGTGAGTGTCAGCTTGCGTGAGTGTCTGCTTGCGTGAGTGTTGCTTGCGTGAGTGTCCTGCTTGCGTGAGTGTCAGCTTGCGTGAGTGTCAGCTTGCGTGAGTGTCTGTTGCGTGAGTGTCTGCTTGCGTGAGTGTCAGCTTGCGTGAGTGTCTGCTTGCGTGAGTGTCAGCTTGCGTGAGTGTCAGCTTGCGTGAGTGTCTGCTTGCGTGAGTGTCCTGCTTGCGTGAGTGTTGCTTGCGTGAGTGTCAGCTTGCGTGAGTGTCCTGCTTGCGTGAGTGTCAGCTTGCGTGAGTGTCTGTTGCGTGAGTGTCTGCTTGCGTGAGTGTCAGCTTGCGTGAGTGTCAGCTTGCGTGAGTGTCAGCTTGCGTGAGTGTCCTGCTTGCGTGAGTGTCCTGCTTGCGTGAGTGTCTGGCTTGCGTGAGTGTCTGCTTGCGTGAGTGTCTGCTTGCGTGTGTGTGTGTGTGTGTATGTGTGTGTGTGTGTATGTGTGTGTGTGTGTATGTGTGTGTGTGTGTATGTGTGTGTGTGTGTATGTGTGTGTGTGTGTATGTGTGTGTGTGTGTATGTGTGTGTGTGTGTGTATGTGTGTGTGTGTGTATGTGTGTGTGTGTGTATGTGTGTGTGTGTGTATGTGTGTGTGTGTGTATGTGTGTGTGTGTGTATGTGTGTGTGTGTGTGTATGTGTGTGTGTGTGTATGTGTGTGTGTGTGTATGTGTGTGTGTGTGTATGTGTGTGTGTGTGTATGTGTGTGTGTGTGTATGTGTGTGTGTGTGTATGTGTGTGTGTGTGTGTATGTGTGTGTGTGTGTATGTGTGTGTGTGTGTATGTGTGTGTGTGTGTATGTGTGTGTGTGTGTATGTGTGTGTGTGTGTATGTGTGTGTGTGTGTATGTGTGTGTGTGTGTATGTGTGTGTGTGTGTATGTGTGTGTGTGTGTATGTGTGTGTGTGTGTATGTGTGTGTGTGTGTATGTGTGTGTGTGTGTATGTGTGTGTGTGTGTATGTGTGTGTGTGTGTATGTGTGTGTGTGTGTATGTGTGTGTGTGTGTATGTGTGTGTGTGTGTGTATGTTACATATGTGTGTCTGCTTGCGTGAGTGTCAGCTTGCGTGAGTGTCAGCTTGCGTGAGTGTCAGCTTGCGTGAGTGTCCTGCTTGCGTGAGTGTCAGCTTGCGTGAGTGTCAGCTTGCGTGAGTGTCAGCTTGCGTGAGTGTCTGTTGCGTGAGTGTCTGCTTGCGTGAGTGTTCTGCTTGCGTGAGTGTCTGTTGCGTGAGTGTCTGTTGCGTGAGTGTCTGCTTGCGTGAGTGTCCTGCTTGCGTGAGTGTCTGCTTGCGTGAGTGTCCTGCTTGCGTGAGTGTCTGTTGCGTGAGTGTCTGCTTGCGTGAGTGTCTGTTGCGTGAGTGTCTGCTTGCGTGAGTGTCTGCTTGCGTGAGTGTCCTGCTTGCGTGAGTGTCTGTTGCGTGAGTGTCTGCTTGCGTGAGTGTCTGTTGCGTGAGTGTCTGCTTGCGTGAGTGTCCTGCTTGCGTGAGTGTCTGTTGCGTGAGTGTCTGCTTGCTGAGTGTCTGCTTGCTGAGTGTCTGCTTGCTGAGTGTCTGCTTGCGTGAGTGTCCTGCTTGCGTGAGTGTCTGGCTTGCGTGAGTGTCCTGCTTGCGTGAGTGTCCTGCTTGCGTGAGTGTTGCTTGCGTGAGTGTCCTGCTTGCGTGAGTGTCCTGCTTGCGTGAGTGTCCTGCTTGCGTGAGTGTCCTGCTTGCGTGAGTGTCCTGCTTGCGTGAGTGTCCTGCTTGCGTGAGTTCTGCTTGCGTGAGATGTTGCTAGCGTTCTAGGCGTGAGTGTCTGTTTGCGTGAGAGTGTGTTTTGTGTGGTGTGTGTTGTGTGTGGGTGGTGTGTGGTGCGTATATGTATGGACATGTGGTGTGTGCTGTGGTGAGTGTCTGCTTGCGTGAGTGTCGCTTTGCGTGTGTGTGTGTGTGTATGTGTACGTGTGTGTGCCTGCTTGCGTAAGTGTGTGTGTGTATGTGTACATATGTGTGTCTGCTTGCGTGAGTGTCTGTTTGCGTGAGTGTCTGCTTGCGTGAGTGTCTGCTTGCGTGAGTGTCTGCTTGCGTGAGTGTCTGCTTGCGTGAGTGTCTGCTTGCGTGAGTGTCTGCTTGCG
>NC_061823.1:13796386-13803886 GCF_019202785.1 Penaeus chinensis | reverse complement strand
GAGATGGTCGAAGTGAGGGTGAGGTTGGGGGTTGGGGAATAATCTTCAAGTTACCCCCTCAGAAGGTCCAGAAGAAGACTTGTAAAGGGGAGAGGGGGAGGGGGGAAGGGGATCAGACAGGGGAGAGGGTAAAAGTGGGGGGAGGGAGGGAAGGGGGCAGAGCGTGGAGGTGAGGACGGGAGGGGAAAGATATTTTCGATATCCATGTGATATATGAGGCGATAGGTATGTAGTCATGTGGCGGAGGGGTTGCAGAAGGGGTGGGGGGGAGGGAGATACGAGGACGCTGAATATGTGGTAAGGGAGAGGTGAGGGAGGGCGTCGGAGGGAGGAAAAAGATCACCCTCAGGAATGTTTTTTCCTCGGAAGGTTCAGGCGAAGTCACAAAGGACGGGGTGTTGAGGGCTGATTGGGAGGGGGGGGGGGGGCGTTGGAGAAGGAGAGGGATGCTCGGCGGGGAGGGAAAGGGGGAGAAGAGGGAGGAGGGGAGTTGAGGGACAAGAGAGAGGAAGGGGGTTAGGAGAGAAGAGGAAGGAGGGAGTTGGAGGAGAAGAGAGAGGAGGGGAGACGATTGCTTGGGGAGAGGGGGGGAGGGTGTTGGGGTCGGAGAGGGTTGACTGGGGGGTAGGGGTCGAGAGAGAAGAGGAAGGGGGTGTTGAGGGGGAGGGGGAGAAGAGGGAGGACGGCTGATTTGGGGAGAGGGAGAAAAAAAAGGGAGTGTTGGGTTGGAGGGGGTTGCTTGGGGCGATGGGGAGGGGGTGAAGAGGAAGGAGGGGGGCTGGGGGAGGAGAAGAGGGGAGAGGAGAGAAGGAGGTATGTGGTTGGGGAGAAAAAGGGAAAGGGCAGAGGAGACGATACGGAGAAGCAAAAATGAAGAATGGAGAGGAGGAGGAGGAGGAGGAGGAGGGAGGAGAGCGAGAAGAAGGAGAAGAAGGAAATGGAGCGGAGAGGAGGGAAAGAATGAGATGTAGAGAAGGAGGAGGGAGGGAAGAGAAGAGAAGAAGAAAGAGGGGAGTGGGAGAAAAGAAGACAGAGAAGTAGGGAAGGAAACGAAGAAAAGGAGGAGGGAGGGAAGCGCAGAGAAGAAGAAAGAAAAAAGGAGGAAGGGGAGAGGAGGAAAAGGGCCGATGGATAGTGGTTAGAGAAGGGAGGGGCAACGGAGGAGGGGAGAAGAGAGAAAAGGTGAAGGGTAAAGAGGTAAGGAGAGAACATCCGCGGTCAGATAAGGCAAAAAATAGGTCAACGAAGGAGGGAAGATAAAGAACAGAAGAACAGAAAATGAAAAAAAAAAAATATCAAGAGAGGAAGATGAAAGAGAGAGAGAGAGAAATAATATATAAGGTGCAGAATGAAAAATAAGTTTATGAAAAGAATTAATTACTATATCAGGGAGGGAAAAAAACGAATGATTTTGTAAAGAGTAAATGGATATTAATATTATGCGTAATGGCCCGTGAGAAATTAAGTTTGGGAATAACTATAATTAAATGATTAATTAGTGTAATGGAATGACGTCATTAGTTATTTCACTTATTTATCTGACAAGCATTGCATTGTCATCATCCTGTTTATTATCGTTATTATCGTTATTATTTATATCGTTTATATCATTATAACAACAATTATCTTATTTTTTATCATTGTTATAACAACTGGATAAATCTGGATGTTACTACTGCTATCAATCTATCTATCTATCAATCTATCTATCTATCAATCTATCTATCTATCTATCTATCTATCTATCTATCTATCTATCTATCTATCAATCTATCTATCTATCAATCTATCTATCTATCAATCTATCTATCTATCTATCTATCTATCTATCTATCTATCTATCAATCTATCTATCTATCAATCTATCTATCTATCTATCTATCAATCTATCTATCTATCAATCTATCTATCTATCTATCTATCAATCTATCTATCTATCAATCTATCTATCTATCAATCTATCTATCTATCTATCTATCTATCTATCTATCAATCTATCTATCTATCTATCTATCTATCTATCTATCTATCTATCTATCTATCTATCTATCTATCTATCTATCTATCTATCTATCTATCTATCAATCTATCTATCTATCTATCAATCTATCTATCTATCTATCTATCTATCTATCTATCTATCTATCTATCTATCAATCTATCTATCTATCTATCAATCTATCTATCTATCAATCTATCTATCTATCTATCAATCTATCTATCTATCAATCTATCTATCTATCTATCTATCTATCTATCTATCAATCTATCTATCTATCAATCTATCTATCTATCAATCTATCTATCTATCTATCTATCAATCTATCTATCTATCTATCTATCTATCAATCTATCTATCTATCTATCTATCTATCTATCTATCAATCTATCTATCTATCAATCTATCTATCTATCTATCAATCTATCTATCTATCTATCTATCTATCTATCTATCTATCTATCTATCTATCTATCTATCTATCTATCTATCTATCAATCTATCTATCTATCAATCTATCTATCTATCTATCTATCAATCTATCTATCTATCAATCTATCTATCTATCTATCTATCTATCTATCAATCTATCTATCTATCTATCTATCTATCTATCAATCTATCTATCTATCTATCAATCTATCTATCTATCAATCTATCTATCTATCAATCTATCTATCTATCTATCTATCTATCTATCTATCTATCTATCTATCAATCTATCTATCTATCTATCTATCTATCTATCTATCTATCTATCTATCAATCTATCTATCTATCAATCTATCTATCTATCAATCTATCTATCTATCTATCTATCAATCTATCTATCTATCAATCTATCTATCTATCTATCTATCAATCTATCTATCTATCTATCAATCTATCAATCTATCAACCAATCAATTTATCAATCTATCTATCTATCTATCTATATATCTATCAATCTATCTAGCTTTCTATCTATCAATCTATCTATCTATCTATCTATCAATCTATCTATCAATCAATCTATCAATCTATCAATCTATCTATCCATCTATCAATCTATCTATCCATCTATCAATATATCAATCTATCTATCTATCTATCTATCAATCTATCAATCTATCTATCTATCTATCAATCTATCTATCTATCTATCTATCTATCAATCTATCTATCTATCTATCAATCTATCTATCTATCTATCTATCTATCTATCAATCTATCTATCTATCAATCAATCAATCAATCAACCAATCTATCTATCAATCTATCTATCTATCTATCTATCTATCTATCAATCTATCTATCTATCAATCTATCTATCTATCAATCTATCTATCTATCTATCAATCTATCTATCTATCTATCTATCTATCTATCTATCTATCTATCTATCTATCTATCTATCTATCTATCTATCTATCTATCTATCTATCTATCTATCAATCTATCTATCTATCAATCTATCTATCTATCTATCAATAAACTATCTAACTATCAATCAATCTATCAATCTATCAATCTATCTATCCATCTATCAATCTATCTATCCATCTATCTATCTATCAATCTATCTATCTATCAATCTATCTATCTATCTATTTATCTATATCTTTTCATCTATTTATCTATCTACCAATCTATCTATCTACCAATCTATCTATCTATCCATCTATCTATCTATCAATCTATCTATCTATCTATCTATCAGTCTATCTATCCATCTATCAATTTATCTATTTATCTATCTATCTATCTATCTATCAATCTATCTATCTATCAATCTATCTATCTATCTATCTATCAATCTATCTATCTATCTATCTATCTATCTATCAATCTATCTATCTATCAATCTATCTATCTATCTATCAATCTATCTATCTATCAATCTATCTATCTATCTATCTATCTATCAATCTATCTATCTATCTATCTATCTATCAATCTATCTATCTATCAATCTATCTATCTATCTATCTATCTATCAATCTATCTATCTATCTATCAATCTATCTATCTATCTATCTATCTATCTATCTATCTATCTATCAATCTATCTATCTATCAATCTATCTATCTATCTATCTATCTATCAATCTATCTATCTATCTATCTATCTATCTATCAATCTATCTATCTATCTATCAATCTATCTATCTATCAATCTATCTATCTATCAATCTATCTATTTATATATCAATCTATCTATCTATCAATCTATCTATTTATCTATCAATCTATCTATCTATCAATCTATCTATCTATCAATCTATCTATCTATCTATCTATCTATCAATCTATCTATCTATCAATCTATCTATCTATCAATCTATCTATCTATCTATCTATCTATCAATCTATCTATCTATCTATCAATCTATCTATCTATCTACATGTACTCTATGTAAGTGTGAATGTGTGTGCATTCATAGGTCTGCAATATTGGCTACGAATTTACATTATTCTCTGTGAGTACATACAACAGTCATAGATTCAAAACGAATCCAGTCCACACATTCTACCAAGCATCAGTAGATCGTGTGTCTCACCCTATCTCTTACATAAACACACCCCACTCCCACGGACGCACGAACGCACAGCGACCGAGGCCAGGGCAGCAGCGACAGAGCCCTGCAGGTGCGGGCGAAGGCAGGGAGTGGCGCAGCGGCAGCAGGAGAGGAAGTGCCAGGCGCCACGAACTCCTCCCATGAGCCGAGAGTGTGATTGTCGAAGGGCGGTGAATGAACGCGTGTGTAGGAGGAGCCTTGTGAGCCAGGGGTCAAGCGAGGCGAATACGTTTACGCACAAGAGTACAATACGTATTTACCACAAAGGACACGTACGTATTCATACACTCACGCACACACACAAACACACGTCGCAAACACACATTACACATGAATACAACCGCATGCATGTGTGTGTGTGTGTATGTGTGTGTGTAATATGTAATTCTTCCTGACAGTATAGCCTACCCCTTGTTACTACGAATAAAATATACATGATACTATTTACGAATAATGAGTATATGGTATTATATACAAATTAAAGAATAAATTATAGTATATATACACAAAAATACACACACAAACACACATATATGTATATATGTATATATATATACATATATATATGTGTGTGTGTGTGTGTGTTGTGCGTGCGTGCATGTTTAAATATGTGTGTGTGCTTCTATATTTAGATTTTTAAAAATGCATATGTGAGACTATATACAAACAAACAAAAATTAAGAAGCTATATAAAAAAAAAGCACATGATACTATATATAACCAAGCTGGCGCATCATAAACTGGATTTAAACACCCATCTCCCTAGGGCAGGAGGAGCGGCTGCGTAGACCCGCCTCCGCTCCCACTCAGGACAGGCGAGTGAGCGCGCGTGTATTTAGCCACTTAAGACCCCTTCTGCACTCACTCGCTCTTGATCTCGTGTACCTTCGTAGGGGATAGCTAATAGAGACAGACATATAAGACGTTTCTTCTCCTGTGTTGTTTTATTATCCTGTGAACTCGTCCGTGTTAAAAGTCTAGAGGAGAAGCGAATGGAAAGGCAAGGGACCACAAGTATAAAGAAAGCAAAATGTTATAAACTTTATTTTATTCCTCGATTCAGGTTGCCATGATATGATAACGCTCGATCTCCATAGAATAATGAGCGAGGACCAATTCTTTCCTAAAGACGTAATCGCGTAATATTTCATAAAAGAAGCACTTGTTTATCGTTATCATTGTTATTATGATTATTACTGTAATTAATACCATTGTTATACATACTATCATTATCATTATCAATATGAAGATCATTGTTATCATTATTATTATTATCCTTATTATCACTTTTATTATCATTACTGTTACTATCATTATTATTGTTGTTGTTATCATTGTTATTATTGTTATTATTATTGTTATTATTATTTTACTAATACTATTATTATAATTATAATTATCAATATAATTGTTATCATTATCATCGTTGTCTTGTTGGCGTTGTTGTTGTTGTCATCGTTGTCTTTATTTCTATTATCTTTCGCTTCCAGCCACGAGGGTCCCTCATGGCGAGTCTCCGGGCAGGCCCTCGGCCCATCTCTAGCTCCTCGCGACAGGTCTGATCAAGCTGCCCAAGCCGCGTGACTTCTTAGGTCGTCCCACGGGCCTCCTCCACCCAGGATTGTCTCTCAAAGATGGGCAGGATCATCCATAGGGAAACGAGCTAGGTGCCCATATAGCCTGAGTTGGCGATCCCGGATTATGCAAGTAACAGGTCAAATGCCAGTCTCGCGGTGTAGCCGTCGGTTGGACACATAGTTCTGCCAACTGTACCCCATGATCCAGGGAAAAGACTTGTTACAAATGGTATCAAGACGAGACTCCAAGGCACTTGATAATGTCCAGGTTTCACTACCATAGAGAAAAACTGGCTGTATCAAGGCCTTGAAGACATGTAGCTTGATTCTTCTGCATTGGTACCAACATCTCCAAATGCTCTTGTTGATCGAGTTCATAGCTCCTGCTGCCACACCAGTCTGTCTACTGACTTCTTGGTCTGACAGACATGGGCTACCAAGGTAAGCAAAGCTCACTGTGACTTCAACGTCCTCACTGCAAGTATTGATCGACTGAAAGGCCCCTAAAGTCCTGAATCTTGGTCTTGGTCAGGAGACCTCTAGGCCCAAGGGCTTTGCCTCATTGCTAAATGCATCAAGAGCCGCCGCCAGTGACTCCAGAGACTCATATTAGATAGCAACATCAGAAAAATCAAGGTCTGAGACCTTGATATTGCCCAGTGTTGTTCCACACTTACTTTGGATAGTAGCTCTGCCCAGTATCTAGTCCATGCAGGTGTTGAAAAGTGTTGGTGCAAGGACACAGCCTTGCCTTACACCTGAATCAACAGGGAAGAAGTTCGACATGCCCCCATCACACTTTACAACACTTTCAGTACCGGTATAAGGCTTGCTATTAGGCCAATAATATGTGTCGGAATTCCCCAAAGTCTCAGAATCTCCCATAGCGATTATCGATGCACCGAGTCAAATGCCTTCATGAGGTCGATATAGGCTGCAATCAATCCATGACCGAAATCACGACGGCGTTCCATAATTACTCGAGGCGCTAGGATACGATCTATTGTGGACTTGCCAGGAGTGAATCCAGACTGCTCTGGTCTTTGGTGCCTTCGTAGGTGGTTGCAGATCCGTTTCAGAAGAATATGGGCGAAAACCTTGCCTGGTATACTGAGCAGTGCAATGCCACAGTAGTTGCTACAGTTCCAACGATCCCCTTTCCCCTTCCAATGAGGGATGACCACACTCCTCAACAGGTCAGGGGGGATGGAACCAGACTGCCCAATGGCAGTCAAGACTGCATGCAAGATTATTGATGAACTGTTCCTTGTCCCTTCTCAGCAGTGTCCATGACCTACACACCAAGGCACGGCGGAAGTCCTGATTGCCATTCAGCCGAGCCATGCGACACGCTTCAGTGGCCTCC
>NC_061823.1:13786386-13791386 GCF_019202785.1 Penaeus chinensis | reverse complement strand
TTGGTGGCCTTCGGAAGTTTCAGAGGATGAAGTGACTTCCTCTTGGTGGCTTTCAGAAGTTTTAGAGGATGAAGTGACTTCGTCTTGGTGGCCTTAAGCAGTTCCAGAGGATGAAGTGATTTGTTCCTGATGTTCCTCAGACTTTTCAGGGGATCCAGTGACTTCCCCCTGTTGCTCGTGGTCCTTCGATGTTACTGGGATTGAAACGACTTCCTCCTGTTGCTGGTACTCCTCAAACATTTCAGCGGCTGAAGCGACATCGTTTACATGATGGCAACTTTCAGCCGTGCCTGGGGATGGAGTGGCCGTTTTGCACTGATCTTCACTGACTTCGGATATAGGAGTGTCTTCCGCTGACTTGCTCTTGCAGTCTCTTAAGCACTTCCACAGGAGGAGCACGCAGGCGGCGGAGAAACTCGAGAGCAGAGCGAGAGCCACGTAAGGGCCCTCCTCGTTCTACAATTGCTGTTTATACTCTTCTAGTCTCCGTAAATATTCCTTCTTACGCAGCTGAAGACTTTAATCTCTCCCTAATGTCAGGTAATTGAAGGGCTGGAGCACTAGTGATTCGCTCTCAAAGACAAAATCACGGCGTCTAGTCAATGACAGGCATGAGTAGACTTTGTCCAGGAACGTTTGTTAGTCCTTTGCTATGAGAGACTCAACCTCAGACTCCGCTTGCATAATTTTTCTGTCCAGTTGCATCTACTGTAGCCATTGTGGCAATATTAAGCTGGTAAGAATTACAGTGGCAGCGCATATATATATATATATATATATATATATATATATATATATATATATATATATATATATATATATATATATATATATGTATATCTCTCTCTCTCTCTCTCTCTCTCTCTCTCTCTCTCTCTCTCTCTCTCTCTCTCTCTCTCTCTCTCTCTGTCTCTCTGTCTCTCTGTCTGTCTCTTTCTCTCTCTCTCCCTCTTTCTCTCTCTCTCTCTCTCTCTCTCTCTCTCTCTCTCTCTCTCTCTCTCTCTCTCTCTCTCTCTCTCTCTCTCTCCGCCCTCCCTTCCTCTTTCTCTCTCTCCTACTGCCAATACTGCAAAGTGGCTGAACGCAGTATTCGAACAAAAGCGAACCACGGCCGGACGCTCCCTCAGGCATAACAGGAGACAGGGCACTGTGTGCATCCGGGCCAAGCGTTAAGTGACGGGGAGAAAAGGAAAATCTGCTAGATATAGATATACAGATATATATATATATATATATATATATAGATAGATAGATAGATAGATAGATAGATAGATAGATAGAATCTGATGATATAGATATACAGATATATATATATATATATATATATATATATATATATATATATATATATATATATATATATATGTATGTATATCTATATCTATCTATCTATATATCTATCTATCTATATTTATATGTATCTATATATTCAGATATATATATATATATATATATATATATATATATATATATATATATATATATATCTGTATATCTATATCTATCTATCTATCTATCTATATCTATATATATACATACGTATATCTATATATGAATACATACATATATACATACATTAAATATATATATATATATATATATATATATATATATATATATATATACATATATATATATATATATATATATATATATGTATATATATATATATATATATATATATATATATATATATATATATGTATATATATATATATATATATATATATATATATATATATATATGCATATATATATACATATATATATATATATATATATATATATATATATATATATATATATAAATATATGGACCTTGACTCGTCCTTCGGACGCGGGCTCATCGAGCTAAAGGACACCGGCAAGGCGTGCTTGGTCCCGGCCACCTATAGGGGCAGGCGCCTGTCGAGGAAGTTCCCCCTCGTCCTCGACACCGGGGCGAACATGTCAGTCTTGCCCTTCCGGAGTGTCAAGAAGTGCGGCCTCAAGAAGGGAATTCGGCCGACGCCGTCGCCGGCGCAGCACTTCTATGGCATGTACCGGAAGAACGGCTCGTGACCGTCGCTCTGACTCTGGGCAAAGGAAAGAAGACGGTGCAGGTCATGCATACGTTTCTCTGACCTTGGACAGGCAGGCGAGGTCTGCACGCCCGAATCAGGTTCAGGGCCAGACGCTCATGGCCCTTTTCGACACAGGCACCACCGACAACTTCATGCCAGCGGCCGCGAGGGAGTACGCCTTGCGGTTGCTCTAAGACAAGCTCATCTCGAGGGCCATCAATGCCTGCATGGTGGGCGAGGAGCTTTACCTGGACTTTCAAGGGAGGAAGTTGAGAGTGAAGGGATACACGATCGCGTCTGATAGAATCCGCAACTTCACTCTGGGCTATTCGTTCCTCCTCGACTCCGTCTGGGATTTCCAGAAGGAGAAGGTGAGTCTGAGGCACGGCCGAAAGGACGTACCGACAGTAGGCTTCGTTTATGCCAAGAATCGGAAAGAGCTGGCCGTCGCAGACGCCGCAGCCACCATAGTTGCCGCATCCGCCGCATCCGCCGCAGCCGTTGAATCCGCCGCAGCCGTTGCATCCGCCGCAGCCGTTGCATCCGCCGCATCCGCCGCAGCCGTTGAATCTGCCGCATCCGCCGCAGCCGTTGCATCCGCCGCATCCGCCGCAGCCGTTGCATCCGCCGCATCCGCCGCAGCCGTTGCATCCGCCGCATCCGCCGCAGCCGTTGCATCCGTCGCATCCGCCGCAGCCGTTGCATCCGCCGCATCCGCCGCAGCCGTTGATTCTGCCGCATCTGCCGCAGCCGTTGCATCCGCCGCATCCGCCGCAGCCGTTGCATTCGCCGCAGCCGTTGCATCCGCCGCATCCGCCGCAGCCGTTGCATCCGCCGCAGCCGTTGCATCCGCCGCAGCCGTTGCATCCGCCGCAGCCGTTGCATCCGCCGCAGCCGTTGCATCCGCCGCAGCCGTTGCATCCGCCGCAGCCGTTGCATCCGCCGCATCCGCCGCAGCCGTTGCATCCGCCGCAGCCGTTGCATCCGCCGCATCCGCCGCAGCCGTTGAATCCGCCGCATCCGCCGCAGCTGTTGCATCCGTTGCATCCGCCGCAGCCGTTGCATCCGCCGCAGCCGTTGCATCCGCCGCAGCCGCCGCAGCCGTTGCATCCGCCGCATCCGCCGCAGCCGTTGCATCCGCCGCAGCCGTTGAATCCGCCGCATCCGCCGCAGCCGTTGAATCCGCCGCAGCCGTTGCATCCGCCGCAGCCGTTGAATCCGCCGCAGCCGTTGCATCCGCCGCAGCCGTTGCATCCGCCGCAGCCGTTGCATCCGCCGCAGCCGTTGAATCCGCCGCATCCGCCGCAGCCGTTGCATCCGCCGCAGCCGTTGCATCCGCCGCATCCGCCGCAGCCGTTGCATCCGCCGCAGCCGTTGCATCCGCCGCAGCCGTTGCATCCGCCGCATCCGCCGCAGCCGTTGCATCCGCCGCATCCGCCGCAGCCGTTGCATCCGCCGCATCCGCCGCAGCCGTTGCATCCGCCGCAGCCGTTGCATCCGCCGCATCCGCCGCAGCCGTTGCATCCGCCGCAGCCGTTGCATCCGCCGCATCCGCCGCAGCCGTTGCATCCGGCGCATCCGCCGCAGCCGTTGCATCCGCCGCAGCCGTTGCATCCGCCGCATCCGCCGCAGCCGTTGCATCCGCCGCAGCCGTTGCATCCGCCGCAGCCGTTGCATCCGCCGCAGCCGTTGCATCCGCCGCATCCGCCGCAGCCGTTGCATCCGCCGCAGCCGTTGCATCCGCCGCAGCCGTTGCATCCGCCGCAGCCGTTGCATCCGCCGCAGCCGTTGCATCCGCCGCAGCCGTTGCATCCGCCGCAGCCGTTGCATCCGCCGCAGCCGTTGCATCCGCCGCAGCCGTTGCATCCGCCGCAGCCGTTGCATCCGCCGCAGCCGTTGCATCCGCCGCAGCCGTTGCATCCGCCGCAGCCGTTGCATCCGCCGCAGCCGTTGCATCCACCGCATCCGCCGCAGCCGCAGTCGTTGCATCCGCCGCAGTCGTTGCATCCACCGCATCCGCCGCAGCCGCAGTCGTTGCATCCGCCGCAGCCGTTGCATCCGCCGCAGCCGTTGCATCCGCCGCAGCCGTTGCATCCGCCGCATCCGCCGCAGCCGTTGCATCCGCCGCATCCGCCGCAGCCGTTGCATCCGCCGCATCCGCCGCAGCCGTTGCATCCGGCGCATCTGCCGCAGCCGTTGCATCCGCCGCAGCTGCCGCAGCCGTTGCATCCGCCGCAGCCGTTGAATCCGCCGCAGCCGTTGCATCCGCCGCAGCCGTTGCATCCGCCGCAGCCGTTGCATCCGCCGCAGCCGTTGCATCCGCCGCAGTCGTTGCATCCACCGCATCCGCCGCAGCCGCAGTCGTTGCATCCGCCGCAGCCGTTGCATCCGCCGCAGCCGTTGCATCCGCCGCAGCCGTTGCATCCGCCGCATCCGCCGCAGCCGTTGCATCCGCCGCATCCGCCGCAGCCGTTGCATCCGCCGCATCCGCCGCAGCCGTTGCATCCGGCGCATCTGCCGCAGCCGTTGCATCCGCCGCAGCTGCCGCAGCCGTTGCATCCGCCGCAGCCGTTGAATCCGCCGCAGCCGTTGCATCCGCCGCAGCTGTTGCATCTGCCGCAGCCGTTGCATCCGCCGCAGCTGCCGCAGCCGTTGCATCCGCCGCAGCCGTTGAATCCGCCGCAGCCGTTGCATCCGCCGCAGCCGTTGAATCCGCTGCAGCCGTTGCATCCGCCGCAGCCGTTGCATCCGCCGCAGTCGTTGCATCCGCCGCAGCCGTTGAATCCGCCGCACCCGCCGCAGCCGTTGCATCCGCCGCAGCCGTTGCATCCGCCGCATCCGCCGCAGCCGTTGCATCCGCCGCATCCGCCGCAGCCGTTGCATCCGCCGCATCCGCCGCAGCCGTTGCATCCGGCGCATCCGCCGCAGCCGTTGCAT
>NC_061823.1:13773886-13781386 GCF_019202785.1 Penaeus chinensis | reverse complement strand
CCAATCTTGAGTAAGGCATGGGGAAAGATATAAAAGAACTTGTGATAATCCCACCTCTCTTGCACCATTTATAACAGGGGCAGCATCAGAGTATAAAGCTCTATAAATAGATAAATGAGAGTTAGGTGACATTTCCTAGTTGGGAATATTCTGCCCCCCCCCCCTCCCCATCTCCCAACCCCTCTTCCTCTAGCCTATTTCCTTGAAAAAAACAAGAAAATAGGGACAGTGCCTACTTGGTCACTCACAGTAACTGTGAGTAACTGCATAGTTTACAGGTAAAGGGAATTACCAGGCACATGAGGAGGCTTAACATTAGTATTGTGTATTTATTTGTGTATATCCAGCTTAATAGATACATAGGATGAAGAAGCCATAATCCAGCTTTTCCACTTTGTTATTGGTAAAGGTAGCACATCCTCCTAATGAGTAAATTTGTTTGTATTAACTCCATGAGGACTGGAATTAGAGTGAGAGGTGAGTGTCAGCTGTTTCTTCAATCTCCTTGCTTCGTTTCCAACAGATGGGAAAGCCTCAGGGAAAAAAGCTGGACTAATGCCATCGTGCAGTTTAGGTTTGTCGGTGATCATGATGCGTTCTTTGGTTGCTGTAATTGAGTCTGTTTACATCACTTTGATGTCTTCCTAATCTAATCCCTGTTTTTCCTTTTGATTGCTAAAATTGTTTGATCTATTACAGATGTAGGAATCTGTGACTTTTCATTAATATTTATCTTCACAATAGGTCCATACTACATTATTCATGAGAGATGTGGATTTTACCCGTTAAATAATAATATTGTGCATTGCAAAATTAATTTTGTTTAACTGAATGTTTTACTTTTGAAAGGTCTCCATAAGATGCTTTTTAGTGTCTACCAGTGCATTAAAACCATTTCTTGTGAAGTCAAAATCTCTTTTTACTTTTTATTTATTTTCTGCTTTAATATTATTTATAAAGTAGTGGTGTATCTTGTATGATGTAAAACTTGCATTTGAGTTTTTTAAAGATATATAATGTGCAGACAGCATTTTCTCTTATTAAGTCAGTTTTTAAACACCTTTTTCTTTTACGTGTAATAGTATCATAAGTAACCACAAGCAGTCTTATTTGAAACAGTAGACTGCAAGACTTTTTCTTTCTTTCTTTCCTTCTAAATAGTCGTTAAAAGCATGAAAATGTTTCAGTAATTTTCTGTCTGGTAGATTTATATCCAAATGGTAAAAAAACAGAGTGAGAGTGTGTGTATGTGTGTCTGTCTGTCTGTCTGTCTGTCTGTCTGTCTGTCTCAACAGACCTCATCACTTGGCAAACAAGTGATGATTTTCTCTCTCTCTCTCTCTCTCTCTCTCTCTCTCTCTCTCTCTCTCTCTCTCTCTCTCTCTCTCTCTCTCTCTCTCTCTCTCTCTCTCTCTCTCTCTCTCTCTCTCTCTCCCTCCCTCTCCCTCCCTCTCTCCCTCTCTTTCTCTCTCTCTCTCCCTCAGATATTTGAACAGTTATTTCTTTCATTTTATTTCGGTATTCATTAGATTATGAAAAGAGACTAAATCTATAGATGGAACTATGGCAACCCTCATTCATGACACAGATTGTGAAAAGTCAAACACTGTTGTGTAATTAATGCTTGAACAATGATTAGTGAGGGATTACCTGACCTTGAAAATGTACTTCATTCTCTTATACAAAACCAGTGTTTTTCCTTCTATGTATCTTGCTACCCTAGTATAGAGTGGGAAAGTGGAATCATAACCTCATATACAAAGCAAATCTTTAGGTGAAATAGGAAAATATTCACTCAGAACATTATTGATTCATTAATGATATTGATTCAGATTTTTTTTATATTCCCTTGGTATAATTTTCATGATTAAATAAAACCAGTAAGGTGACATGCCATTAGTGATGGTTAGTTATAGTAATTTTTTCTTGATATGGTACAGATAGATGGAAGTGAATCTTTCTGATAAGAATTTAGAAGATTGGTTTATTTGGTGCCATATCCTGTGTTTCTGACTAATGGTGATGCAACTTGTATTTTATCTTGATTTGGCTAATTAATGTTGTTCTTAAAAGTTTCAGGCTAACAAGTGGCGTTTGGGTTGTTGCTGGGAGGTAGTAGGATTTTAATAAGCGTTGAGACCTTGGGGAGAATGTTCTTTGGATGAGAATTGCATTGAAGAAGTATTTTATTAACCCACTGTAGGTTTGTTTTGTCAGTTTTGTTTAGGCATAGATGGCTTCACAAGTGCCTAGTCATCAAGGAGTCGACAACTAGGCCTATCTGACTTGTTTACCCCATTCTGTGAATTTTTGGAGCAAAGGGTTTTATTTTTTTATACTGTTTGCTTCATTGTTATTACTGTTGTAATAACAATAGCAATAGTTGTATAAAAGAAAACTAATTATAAAAATTCAAAGCATGCGGTAAACAGGTGAGATCAATGAAAGTTTTGAGATTGACTCCTAGATGACTAAATCCTTCTAGAGCTATCTGTGAGTAAACAAATTTCATAAGATAAAATCACAGTGGGCAGGGGATGTAACGTGCACTCCTGGCATCAATGGGTTAAGGTAGTGTTATTTGTGTGCGTTTTGTTTCGTATGAATTATGAAGTGAGTTGGCAAATGGAACAGCATGCATAATGTCTTACTTTAGACTTGGCACCTAACCAAAGCATTGAAAGTGTGTTTAGTGGGTTTAAATTTTTCTTTTTTTTCGGTTTTTAATTGAATGGATTTAACAATGTGATTTTTGATGTATTGAAAGCTAACCTCTCTCTTTCTCTTTATCTTTCATATCTCCCTTCTCCCTTCTCCCCTTCCCTCCCCTCTAGCCTCTTCCCTCCCCCCTCCCCCTCTTCTTTTCTCTCTCATTCTTGCTTTTTCTCTTCTTCCTCATCTCTCCTGTCTGCTTTCTTTTGCAATACTTTCCCTTTGCTTTCCCAACACTATTGTGTGTCAGTCTGATTTTTCACAAATTAAACATTCTGTTATCCCAACCTTTTGGTACTAGCAGGATTTATTTGTCTATAAATTGATATATGATATGCTTTTATGTTTTTGTGTGTTTTGTGAAATTAATACTACTAATTTTCAGTCTATAACAACACATGCAAATTATTTATAGACAGAGATTACTGTATGGTATTAGATATAGTGATTGAAGGCTAGTAGATGCTAATTGGCTAAAGGTTCCTAAATGTGGTGAATAAAATGTTGGAAAGGTCACAGGGCATGCTCACAATGCATCAACAATGGAACTCCTCTGGCACATAAATGTGTGTGCGTGTGCGTGTGCGAGAGTGAGTGAGTGAGTGAGTGAGTGAGTGAGTGAGTGAGTGAGTGAGTGAGTGAGTGAGTGAGTGAGTGAGTGAGTGAGTGAGTGAGTGAGTGAGAGAGAGAGAGAGAGAGAGAGAGAGAGAGAGAGAGAGAGAGAGAGAGAGAGAGAGAGAGAGAGAGAGAGAGAGAGAGAGAGAGAGAGAGAGAGAGAGAGAGAGAGAGAGAGAGAGAGAGAGAGAGAGAGAGAGAGAGAGAGAGAGAGAGAGAGAGAGAGAGGGGGATGGGGGGAGAATAATTTAATAGGTCAATTTAAAATAAGAAATGTATATTTTTGGTTTTGGGATCGTCACCCTTGGAAGGATTATTGGATTGGCTTCATAGTTGGTGTCAAATAATATGATGATAAAACAGGTAATTTGATTATGGCCAGAGGACACAAGTTTTAGGATAGTCTTTGCACTTGAATTTTGCACCAGACTCTGAGGATCAAAGCATAGTAATTGTCAAAATGTAATTATATATTTGATACTACTACTGGCCTTATTTCAATAGAAATATATAATTTTTATTTTTACCAGAGGAAAGGTTTAATCAAATTGGGATCGTGCTCTGTCCACAAAATGCCAAATGTCAAAACAAAAAGAAGTTATTGTTGAGCTGATTTGCAACCTACCCCCCAGCACCTTGCAACAGGAATCATTAATTAGCCAATAACAGGATTCGTTAGTACAGTGATTTAGCACAACAGACTTAACTAGAAAGTACAGTTCACATGACGAGTTTCAGATGGTAATTAAATCATCATATTATACAAATATATCTGTAAACTTTACTGGTAGAGTTTGTGGAATCTGCTACCTTTGGATTGTTTAAGAATATGCATCATGATGTGATTGAATAGGATGGTCTGTGAATACATTCTATATATTATGTTATTATTTGCTTCTTTTTCTAATATTCAGATCAATGACACGAAATTTGACTACCACACTTAAGATTTTAACCTATTGCTGCCTGGGTACATTTACTGTTTACTGATGTTTTCTTTGTGAATTTTGTTTGCACGTAGATAGGTCCACAAGTACTCAGCCGCCAAGAAGTTAATTATTTCCCATGTCCTCAAGTTTTCATTTTTTATTTATTTATTTATTTTTTTTTTTTCTCTCTCCCACTAATGGTATTGATATGTATGTTATAATTATTAATATTATTATTATTATAATGAACCAAAATTAATAGCCATAAAAACTAAAGAATCTATCCTAAAATCAAGGGAAAGGGTAAACAGGTGAAATGAGTAGGACTAGTAATTGCCTCCTTGGTGAGTAAGCATGGATGGATCTGTCTGTGTGTAGAGACTATTTTTAAATAAGAAAGCACAGTGGGCGTGGCATATATTTTTGCCATCCCGACATCATTAGGCAATTGAAATTATTTGAAATATTTCATGTTACTTGTCTTCATAAGTTATGATTTCATATTTTCTTATACTGGGATATAGTTCATGTTACATTGGTAGTGCTCAAAGGAATACTTCACTGTAATGTAACTGATATGAATGTTATATGCTAATGGTTATGCTTTGGACATATAGATGAGCATGGTGCCAGGATAAGAGAAGAGTCCTTTGAGTTTCATGTATCTGCAAGAGTATGATGTTATGATATAGACATAAGAAAATGATAAGTTGTTGATGGTCAGTTTGAGGTTGAAAAGAGTGTGCTGTGCAGTGTTTGACACTAATCCAATGATCTATATCTGTTTTACAGAATTATCGTAAGTTAGCCAAGGAATATCATCCAGACAAGAACCCAGCTGCAGGCGATAAGTTTAAGGAGATTTCTTTTGCATATGAAGTCCTGAGTGACCCACAGAAAAGAGAAATTTATGATCGCTACGGGATGAAGGGTCTACAGGTAAATAATTTTTCACATTTTCTCTTGTTTTGATTGTAAATTACTTGAAATCAAAGTTTTGGGAAATTGATAATTGCACCAAGAAATAGCTTGCATAAAAAAGTTTCAAAAACTCTTGGAAACAAACTTTCATGTTACACAAAATGTATGAATATCAGTTATGCCCCCCAACAAATGTCATGTTACCAATCTAAAACCATTTTTCTTTGACGTTGCAGGAAGGCGGAGACTCTGGCCCAAGCTTTGGGGCTGAGGACCTCTTTGGTCATTTCTTTGGAGGTGGAGGTGGTGGCCCCTTTGGAAGCTTCTTCGGTGGCTTCGGAGGAGGTGGAATGCGTGGCGGGAGAAGAGGGCCAAGACGAGGAGAAAACACTGTGCATAGGCTTAAGTATGTTACTTGTGTGTGTTGTTGTTGTTGTTTTTCTTATTCTTCTTCCTTTTCCTTTTCCTTTTCTTTTTCTTTTTTCTCGTTCCTTCTCATTTCTGCATGTCTTTCATTCCTCTTATCATTTTCTTTTTTTTTTTACTTCATTCATAAGAGTAAGAGTATAGAAGCTCATAGTGATGGGTAGCTTATTGAATTATAATCCATCCTCTCTTAGTCTTCTTAAGATTTTATCACTTGAGGTATGCATGCCAAACAAATAGATCATGTTTGTAATTGTTTATTTCTCCTCAGAGTTTCCCTGGAAGACCTTTACAATGGGAAAGTTGCCAAGCTACAGTTATCAAAGAACACAATTTGTACATCATGTGGAGGGTAAGTAATGCAACCATTAAGTACAACAGTGATTTGAAACACTAATATTTTAAAGATGTTATTGGTAAGGAAACAAGGACCTGTACTGATTGTCTTTGTATTTTTCTTTCTGGGCAGTGAGGGAGGTCCCCCAGGAGCTCTTCACCCTTGTAGGACATGTAATGGTAGGGGTGTCAAGGTGACCATCACACAGTTGGGCCCAGGGATGGTACAGCAGATGCAGAGTCGCTGCCCAGACTGTGACGGGGAAGGTAAGACCCCTTGTTATTAGTTATCAGTATTTTAATTATCATCATTAATATTATTATTATTATAATAACCAAGTTCTTGTCTGTTGTAGTAGTAATAGTCCATTTCTTTGTAGTTCAGTGTAATTAAAAACCAGATTGATATTTAAAAATATATTTATTCCAGTTCATTTGCAGTGGGAGAAATAAACAATTCAATTTAGTTGAACATTTAAACCGAATTATATGGGAAATTGTTTCTCAATTGAATTTTAATTTGATGAATTTAAGAAATTGTCTCTCTGTATATATTTGACTTCTAAATTGATTCATAATTGCTTCAGCCTGAACGACACTATACTTAGGTAATTTACTCAGGTTATTTTCTAGTTGTGTTACAGAGAAACCTGCTTGGGAAAGGAAAGCATAAATGATACTTGTGAAAGCTTCACTTGCATATGTCACCCCTGATAACTGAATAGATCCTGTTATGGTTGACAAATATATTTCATTATTTGTCTCTTATTGAAACAATCAGCTTTAGCTGCCACAATTAATTTTGTTAAGACTATCTAATATGGATTGTAGTTGCTGTTGGAATTACAACTATTGTTTTAAGAGTGAATGTAGTTGTTCATTATTATTCAGCTATTTTCTTTAATACTTGCATTAGAAGTACTGTATGAAAAATAGTTTGTTTATTTAAATTATTATACATAATTTTTCATTGACATAATGAGATAAATCAAACTGATTATTAGAATTTGACTGACATATGGTGTTCAAAATTCATGAGTGAGTGAGTGTTGTGTGTGTGTTTTTGTTTGTTTTCTTTGAATATCATTTTCCAGAAGCTTTCTTCCAGTATTGGTTTTCATGTATAGAGGCATTTTATTTGCAGGTGAGGTAATTAATGAGCGTGACCGTTGCCAAGCTTGTGTGGGAAGGAAAGTTATACAGCAGACCAAAATCTTGGAGGTGCACGTTGACAAGGGTATGAGAGATGACCAGCGCATTAATTTTCGTGGAGAGGGTGACCAAATGCCTGGTGTTGAGCCTGGTGATGTCATTATTGTTCTCCAGGTAATTTTTTGTCCTTATCTTCTATTCCTCTATATATCTCTTTCCTCCACCCCTTGCTGCATTTGGGAAATCATAAGTACATTTTGGTATGTGTTTGCAAAATGACTTCTGAGGATTTCTCTTTCTAAATATCTATTGACCTTATTTCTTATCATTCCAGGAAAAAACTCACGAGACTTTCCAGCGTGCAGGTACTGATCTCTTAATGAAGCACACTGTTTCACTTACTGAAGCT
>NC_061823.1:13766386-13768886 GCF_019202785.1 Penaeus chinensis | reverse complement strand
TTTTCCAATATAGTTTTTCATTTATCCTTTTTTTTTTCAAGGTTTTTATTTTAATCATGTAATCCTATTTATATGAATGTATTTATCATTAGTAAGATACGCGACATGAGGAAAGAAACATGTAAATCTTTTAGAAATAAATATACCTTGTAATACAAAGTCTTTGGTTCTAAAGTGCCAGTAATTGAAAAGATGTGTGAACACAGTAAGGTAACATACATTTGCTCTTATCCTCATCTATGAATGGACTTCACCCAAGATTATCTAAGGAAGTTGTCAACTAAAACATTCCCATGTTAAGGATCACCCCTCCCCTCATTATTAATTTTCCCATCCCCAATTATGTACTGTACAAGAAACAAGGTCCACTAACCTGATTTCCTTTTGTATTACAAAGTGTAACAAAATAATTTGTATGATTTGGCTCAGATGTATGCATGCAGAAATGTGTGTGTATATATATCCAAGAACAGATATATATATATATATGTAGATTTTTATGAAAACCAAAAACAGAAGGGTAATGCTATGCATAACCTCCTGGGCATTTATGACACTCAAAATTCCAATAAACATATATCAGTTATTTTTTCTTTTTTTTTCAATCAGCATGTAAGCAGGAATGAGCAAAATTTTTATTTGTTCATTTTTCCAATTGTAATATGAATTCGAGCACTAAAATATTTAATTCTAACACCAGTTGCTTCAAGCAGATGTATAGAGTGATGGAGAAGCAAATGTCATGTCCATTATGCATGAAAAACATAATATCCCTTTTCATAGGGCTTGTTTTGCATACCCGATTAGTTTCTAACATCACTACTTAGAATGGCCGTTTTGAGCTCTTTTTCACTGTAGGGAGAAGAATGGGTCAGTGCCATAAGGTATGATCTGCAGTATAGTTGATAGTCAAGAAGGTTATTAGGGTATATTTACAAAACCAAGAATTGACATGTGTTGAATTTTAGTGGGAATAATAAGTATCATACTTTGAATAATAATAGTATTTGTGCAAGACTGGCTCACTCCTTATGTTTTGAATATGCAAATTTTCCCTTAGGGGAATTCCATATTTGCCAGTTTTTTTTTTTTCCCTTTTTACATTCATTAAAAACATGTCCTGTTTTTCCTCCCACTTAACCCCAAGTGAAATTTTGATATGAACATGTTAAGTGGCAGTTCTAGACAAGCTTCATAAAATCTCATAGCTCAAGTTAGAGATGCATTAGTAGAACCACGTACTTGCTATCATTATGATGATTATTTTAATATTTTTTATTCATATAAATATATTCATTGCAAAGAAATATGTACCATATTTGTTTTATATTTTTAGTGTCTCTCCAAGTTCTATAAATAAGCCCTTAAGTGTTTTATTTCTTTGGCTGCTGGAAATCCTAGATGTAAAATTGTTTAGTATTTTCATATAATGTGTTTTGGATGCACCATGTATAGATAATATCAACAGCTGTGATTTGGAGATGTAAATACTGGTAGATATTATTTACATGAGTCCTTTCCTATGAAGTTTCATTCAGGTGTCTTCACTCAGAACTGTTGATTTTGTCAGACATAGATTTATTTTTATTTTCAGTTTATTATTGCCTCAAGTATTATTTTCCTAATGGCTGGAGAACCAAGTACCACCCATACTTTAGAGTAACTGTACTTATTTTATTACCTATTCTTTAGGCAAGATTTGTAAATGTCCTCCCAACTAACTGAAGGTTTCTCAGGATGGTACCAGGTACTGCACCTTACACTATATAAAAGGTAGAATAATTTGTAATTCTACCCAGATTCGTGTATCTGATGTGTGCGCAGTCATGCGTTTAGTTATATGGAAATATATAGTATAGAGATAAAAGTGAATTTCTTAAACCTAATCTCCGCATTAGCAGAGAAGGATTTGCAAGAAATATATTCTGCTCCTTATTAGCTGTCATTGTTATTGATTTGTTCAACTGATTTGTGTCAGAACTCATCTCTCTGAAAAATGAGGGTTCCATTAGGTACTTTTTTTTATATAAGTCATAGAAATTTGAAGGTGTGTATATGTATGTAATTAATTTGTGAAGTAAATACTACTGTATTTATTTATTTATTTTTCTTTGGTCTAAACAAACTCTAAGACTATTATATATTACTGTGATAGTTTCATCTTTGCCATTCCTTTAATTTGAACTGTCTTGTAAGGATAGGTATGCCGTGCTCTTCTAAATTATAATCTATTTTCAATAAAACTTCACGAAAAACCATTTGAGCATATTATCAATGACACCCGCTATGGCAAGGTCTGTAGACCGTTTTTAAGCTTGAAGTATGTAATGCACTTGAAGAATTACCAAATTGTTAAAAGCTAACAAAGTTGTTTTAAGACACCAGGAATTCCAATGAAGCTTTAGGATACAACGGCTGAAAATAATACCAAAAACCTAGCTATTCCAGAAAAGGAACACTACTGAACATTGCTGATTTTATGAGAATTTATTTTCAGATA